>NC_030680.2:70885900-71055900 GCF_000004195.4 Xenopus tropicalis | reverse complement strand
TTCCACCCCTCTTTCTCTCATTTTTAATGTTGGTTTTTGTGGTTTGCATGGTTCAGCATTTTGAGGTTAAATAAATAAAGTCCCCTGGTTCTTATATGCGAACTTGGAAGCCCACAAACTTGGAGGTCACCCCTCTGCAAAAAAAAAAACATGCATATGAAGCTGAAAAAGGTAACCTTGCCTGTGTTCGGCAATTTTGTGTTCATGAGGGGTGAGACATAGGTATCCCCTAACTTGTACATTATTCATTCTACAGGCACATGGTGCTATGGCACTCTGCACTTACCAACTGCCTATTGCACAAGTTGTACAAGGCTGTGTTGCACTCACTGCTGTGTTCCTTGCACAAAATATATATCTTTTCTTCACTCAAATTCTGTACGTGCTTTTATTAAAATAATTCACAAAGCTAAACATGAGTTAAAAGCTTCTTCTAGTCATTAATCCCTTTTCACCTATGTTAATTTGATTACAATAATATATTGAGAAATATCCTTCTCTGTGTAAACACATTTTTCTTACCCACTCTGGTTTGAATTTTGTTGAAGAGAAAGGCCTTACTGCCTCAGTCACAGCATTTTAAACTCTTTATTCTTGTGGTTTTACCCCATGCCATCTACCCCCATTGTTGCCTCTGTAATAGCTTGACCTGATATCAACATGTCTTATGTAACCATACCTATACTAGGTTACAGTTTGTATACTTAGTGATGTACCAACATTTTGGCAGCGAAATCCAAAAGCAAAATAAATATAACCCAATGCATTACTATTCAGTGTATTGCAGAAGTTATTGTCATACTTTATATTTTCTACTGGCACTACTTAAATGAGAAATGCTTACATGTATTTGTTTTATATTTTTAGCACAATTCAAATCAATAAATAGTGCAGGAAACTACTCCTTGCATGGATAAGTATATTCTAGCATGCTATATATTGGTATACAGAGGTAAAGAATGATTTAAATTAACTTATAAAGAACTATTTATAAATGCTGGTAATTATGAAGCAAATGTATTAATCAATTGAAACAGAAAAAATAAGACTTACATTTTGTGTGGAAGTAAGTGCAATGTTTGCTTATTCCCAGGAATCTGCTCATTACTGCTCTTGTTTTCTCTCCTCCTTGGAAAACCACCAATTTGAGCATATGCACTCTGAGATCAAATGTGTGCAATTCTACTTTTTTGACAGAAAAAATATTTAATTGATGTGTTCCCAGCTTTTCCTCATTTATGTACTCCAACTCATTCTAAATTTGGAGAGTCTTGAAAATACACCTACAGATCTTTAATGAAGTCTGTATTTAATACTCTGATATTTCTGCCTAGACACAAACACTTCAGTGATTATTTGTTCTTAATAGCCAACTTCCACCGAAAAAAACACAAATTTCATGTCTACAGCCTGACCAATATGATTCTGCTACAGAAGAATAAACTTGAACAATGGCTTAATATTTTTATGACCTTGTTTGTGTAATTAAATAAACAAGCCTTGGGCAACTGGTAGCACAGAAAGAATTCCCATCACTGTTTGTGATAATATCAGGAGATGGGAATCCTGCCAAAGTGGTGGATTTAAATAGTGGAGTTATATGCAGAGTATATGCCGGGCGGCAAAACATGCTTGGGAAATAATGATAAAGAAATTGGAAGTGCATGACTGGGTAATAGGTGGCATAAGATCTAGTGAACATGATCCTTGATTGAGTAGCTTTAGCGGCCTAGTTGTTAAAAGGTAACAGGATCGGTTGTGAAATTGTATGTTCATCTTTTACATGCGCATTTTTCTGGGTCCCCAAATAATAATTGGTCAAAACAGTTATACTAATAAATTATTAGGAGAAGGTCCCAGATGGACTTCTTACGTGTTGTCTGTGAATTCTATAGAACTATTGTCCCTGAGGCTTTTCTGGAGAAGGGCATCTCTTCACAGATATACTGTTGCCTTGTGTGTATTATATTTGTATAACTGCTGACATGAAGGGATAAAATAAGTTAATACGCACCGAAGGCAAAAAAAATGTTTATCGATTTCAAAATCCTACATTTTTTCAGTGCTTAGTGGTACATTTTACCATTTGAACAATAAAATGAAATATGAATACTTTACCACTAGACACAATAGGACTTATGTATCAACAAGTGTAGCTATGGTTTCCAGAACTATCCTGCAGTCACTTCTTGCACTTCCATATAGTTACACTAGGCACCACTAAGTCCTGCCTGCCTTCTTTTCTGAATTGTGCGCTACTTTACCAACTGATGCAGGAAAACCTGGGAGACACTGCCATATCTGCACCAGTTGGTCCAGGGTTCCCTCAACACCCTGCATCAATTGGAACAGTTTAGTTGCACTGTAATACCAGATCACACACGTTTACTTGCATGCCAAACACAGAAAATGACGCCAGAGAGCCACCGATTGGTGACCAAGAGCAAGGGCAGTTGCATTAATTTAGGTGAATTGAGCACAACTGCTCAAAATGCTCCATTGTGGGAAAAATCCTGGCACCGTACTTGAAATTGCACTTTGCTCTCCACACTTGTGGACATACATGTGTCCTATTATGTTTCTTTATACCAATGAAATAAACAAGACCCCGCAAAGCTGGTGGTATCACATGTTCTAATGTACTGATTTCATTTTAAAAATGCACATACATGTAATAGGCTTATTGCATGCTTTTTCTTGAATGCTTTAAAGAACCCCACAGGAACTAAAACAGTGCTGTAAAGTGTGTTGATGCTTAGTCTGTCTACATGTGACTCTGCTTTCTGGCTCACTTCATGGAGTCCATTTTAGGCCCCCAGTTAATGATTTTGGGGCTAACCTCTGGCTATTTTGAAAAGCCTACCTTCTAATAGCACGTAGTGGGGATAATCCACATTTTAAAGGGAAGCTGATTGTCTTTCTTTTAATTTTCTTAATGGTCTGAAATGCTTGAACAGGTGTTGCAGTCTGTTTCTGTTATAATATGATATTCCACTCTTGGTTAACTATGATATACTATACTATAATTGCACTTAAAGCAAGTTGAGATGTATAAACTGCTTTCGAAATGAAACCTTGTCCATATGGTTTCCCTGCTTGTTCCATAGCTTCGGTCTCGATACCACTGCATTAGTCCCATATAATTGATAGTTTTAATGAGTATATAGTGCAGACCTAAGAGCAGGATCCGAAACACAAATTTTAATCAAAAAATCTAAATTTTTAAAAATGATTTCCTTTTTTTACCTACTTCTTGAATAGGATATTTAATCCTTATTGGAAGAAAAACAATCCTATTGGGTTATATTCATATTTTAATGATTTCTAACAGACTTAAGGTATGGTGATCCAACTTACAGAAGGATTATCTGGAAAAACCCAGGTCCTGCGCATTCTGGATAACAGGTCCCATACCTGTACTATACAGGTGACGTAAAAAAAGACAAAATAAGAGCATTATGGTATCCTTTGTACAATATATGTTTGTTAACTGTTACTCCCATGCTTCCTTGTCAGCTGAAGGCTATCTAAGGCTGATGGGCTTTGCTGCTAGAGAGCCACAGCCTGTCTGCTACAAACAAATTCTTTGTGTAATATAAACTTCTCTCTATATTTTTGCATAATGTTATCTGGCAAGGGCAGTTGCTGTGGGGTTCTTCCACTGCTCTTTTGTTCTAAATTGTCTGTGGCCCCCTGATGAAACTGAGGCATTCAGCTCCAGACAGGTAGTATGTTCTTATTCATTTATATGTTTCATTTTAAATCATTTCTTCAATTCTGTGCTTTCACTAGAAACTTTTATTCCTCTGATTGTCATATTCAAAAATGAAATTGCATTAGACCATTATATTGAAGTACATAATATTGATTTATTATCATGCCTTTTAAAGTACAATATTACCATAGCTAAAGAAATGTAAATACAAATTATTTATTGTATCTGTAATTTTTTCTATCATGCTTGCCAACTCTATGAAGAACATGTAAAAGAATGAATTTCAATTTATTGTAAGAAAATATACGACAGTGCAGAACAATGGAACAGTTTCTGAATATTTGATGGTGTTTGTTTAGACGCTGATTCATATTAGATAGAATTGACCAAATTGACTAGGAGCAGAAAAAAAACACACAAATAGGATGGCAGCTAGAATGAAGGAGGCCTTATATGGAAAGAGATAGCATTTAAAAACTGTATTTGTTATAGAAAGGAATAATGTTTAATTGTATTTCATACTGAAGACTTTTTGTAATAAAGAAAACTTACAAATATATAGTTACAATTCTGTTTTGTTTTTTTTAGTATAGTTTAGTTTAGTGTTTTCAGTATAGTATTTGTTCTAAAATGTTATTTCTCAAAAAATGTTTTTAGTGTTCATCCTAACCCTAGCCCTAGGCCTTCCTTTGTTGGTTGTCTGTCCCTATAACTGCTTTTTTGCTGTCTCCTCCATTTTGGATGTAGTTATAATGATATGGTATCTGACAGTTACTTATGAAAGACGTCTGAACCCATATTTTAACACCCTAATTCCATACGGTCACCACTGGGAGTGTCCTTGCTAGTTTGTTTTGGTCATTTACAAGAAAATCATTACTCTTTTTCTGAATAGCTATAAAAGAATTTTGGAACACTTGCCTTAATCAGCCCAACCCTCTTGCACTTTAAATGCATATTTTCACACTTGTTTTAATAATATTTTTTAACTGGGCATTATATATAACTATATAATGCTTTTAGTTGCATGCATAAGCAAGGATTACTTTCTATACATATAGTATAAGAGGAATAGATCTTAGCACTTAATTATGAATGAAGCCAATGCTGCTACCACTTAAGTAGGCCAAAACATAAATCAAAGTGATAGGGTTTACTTTGTGGATAAGTTCTAAGGTTTATGCCACACATGGCGGAATTTTAGCCTGTGGATAAACACAAGCCGACAATCCTCCAGTACGCTTAAATCAGCGCTCTTTGTCTGCACCCAGAGCCACAGTGTCGGACCGAGTGCAGACACATAGAGCGGATTTTGGCTTTAAAACGCGCAGGTACATTTCAGAGCTGAAATCCACTCCGTGTGCCTGCACCCAGTCACTTTGGTGCAAACACAGACAAGCGCTGGTTGAAGCTTCGGGGCGAATTCTCGGCCTGTGTTTATCCAAAGGATGAGAATCCACTAAGTGTGACATAAGCCTTATGGCCTTAGTTAATAGCATTGGTGACCAACATCATTGGTTATGCATTAGATCTTTGCTTTTGTATTCACCGGTGATGTTGCTCATAACAACCAAATCAGCAATTAGATTTGAACAGTTACCTACAAGTTAGGAAACAAGAACAATGATCTGATTGGTTGCTATGGGCAATCTCATTGGTGAAGTTTGTCTACAATGTTAATAAATACTCTTCTAAATGTAATGGATCTAATTACAAAAAAATAAGCAGTCAAGTAAGTGATCATGTGATTCATAGGTCATATATTTTGCTCATATACAGTGCTATTTAAATTAACCTCTTACTACAGCTATATACATTAACAACAATTATAATAGCATGCTGTTATGCAGAAACAGCCCCCAAGCTCTCCATGTGACTGGTTTAACAAACCAGCTGTTAAATTATCTGGACATATGCAGATCTTCCTGTATCTATGCAGCAGAGGGTAAAAGGCCTTGATTTTTCTAATGTGTGATGTCAGTTCCCAACAAATACATGGTAAAATGGCAGTAACACACAATGAAGCACCATACAATAAGGTGATTCTTCTGCCAGTTCTAGATCTGGTTATAACAGTTCACTCAGCTCTATCTCCTACATCTGTTCTAACTTAATAGCAATCCCAAAACGTGCATTACAAAATGAGGTTTTTCCTAGGTCAACTGATTTAGCTCTTCATACATTATAAAGAGCCTTATTTAATTCATTTTATAAATATTTTTTAAAGAATGTGCTCTAGTAACAACTTACTGTTAAATACAATTATTTCTATTTTTTTAAAGAAAGATTTTTATACTCTCAAACTTCCACATTAAATAATCATGGATTCTGAAAACAGCCAAATTAAATACAGAGAAATAATAGTTAATGTCATAATACACTGGCAATTTAACCTAGCCAATATTTTTATTGCCTGCTACTATAAAGCCAGCAGAGCAAAACTTGCTTTTGACTGTAGGAAAATAGGTTATGAACCGCTTGGGAATGACCAATTTTTCAAATGCAGCCATTCAGTTAGACTGGAACCACTAATACTTTTTTCTCTACGCCATTGCTGGTATAATCTTTTGAGAATATTTTATAACAGCAATAACCTCCTAAAAATCAGTCTTTACTGCAGTTAATGACTGGACAGCTGGAACATTAACTGGCCTTGGCCTTGCCTCTGGCCATTAACTAACAAACCAGTTGTTATCAGGTAACAAACCAAGTTTTATTTTTTTTATTGTTTTTCCTTTGCTGCAGAATTTTTATAAAGTATTTCAAATGTTAGGCTTTTTGTTGAATTCTGCTTACATTTGAATCAGCTTGTACCTTTGGTTACTTTAGCTATTATGTGCATTTTCTTGCTTCAAGATACAAAAAAAAGTTATTGTAAGACTCCTTCATGTGACAGCACAGTTGTGTTTCCCCCATTTACATGCAATATAATAAAGGATGTTCATTAGAGGAATTAGCTAGATTCAGTATGCTTCATATCATAAAGTGTGCTTGTATTGCAGAATGTATTGTTCCCAGTGAATAAGTACTGTAGCTTTGTACTGGAGGTAGAACACACATTTACCCAAAATGCAGCTTTTTGTTCTTTTGCGTATTGTATTCCATTTGAATAAAAACACACAGACACACAAAACACACGTGTTTTAGTTTCCTCAGAAGCAGTTATATTGTCCCTCTTAGCTAAGGATTTCTGATAGTGTTATATTTCTTGCTGATTCTGCCCTAAAATTATGACTCCTTATTTTTAGGTATCATTGTGGTACCTGGCAAGTATCTCCATTCAGATTAAGAAATTAAAGAAACAGGAACCATCACACACAGTTTGCAGTGGCGTTTAGCCTTTTATTGTTTGCAGATTCATATTTTTTTCCATTGATACAGCACTAACATGACACCTATTCACTGAGTAATGCTATAAATTTGAAGAGGCAGTTTTTAAGCACTAAATGGCTATAGATGTAGATACAGCTGTATAAAATTACCCTTTTTATTAAGAAAATCTCTTTACCTTCTTTTTCTACCAAGAGCTAGAAAGGTATGCTTATCTTAACCATTATAGCATCAAGCTCCATTTGTCTCCATGTGTCTTCAGATGTGTGCTTGCAATATGTGACAATGGGAAGGGGTGTTTATTCACCAGTATTCTCCACCTGAGGGCAAAGGCTGATAAAATGCCCCTTGTGCCAGGAGCGCATGTTAAGAGACACAGAAGGAAGGAGATCTATGCAGAGCTTGCAAACTAAGTTTACATAAATTATACTCCCATTTACTACAAAGTGCTATTATGATTGGCAGGGAAGGCAACTTGATGTTAGCTGCCATTCAGGACCATTTTTAGGGCATGCATGCTGCTAAAATGTCCCAAAAGTATTGCTTCATGCATTTATATTTAAATTGTCGCAGTTTGGTTTCTAAAATTTTTTAAGAATGCATATTAGTCATAAACAGGAGAAAAAAAGTATTCATGAAAATGTCATGTTTTAGAAATACATTGTTTGGAAATTTAATTCCGTGAGATAGGTAGCTAGACAACCAATTATTCTAGCAGTAAAATTCTAACACCAGACAAACATCATGCTACTAATACAAATAACATAATAGGATGTATATAGAGATATTATTTTATATGAGTTGCAGCCACCCTACAGTTGCACAGTATAAGTTAAAATAAATGGAATTAACTGAAGTCAGATTCTCAAGTCTCAATTAGTCACTAAAGCCTTACCTGCTAAATGTGTGCCACTAAAGAGCCTGGTAAAATCAAATAATATTGATCTTCATTTTATTTTCAATTGTCGTGAATCAGTTCAATTGGATAGAATCATTACATTCCTCAAGAATTGTAGCAACAGCCAACATGTGGCAGTTTGGTGGAGTCTTGAAATAGAGGTAAACCCACCTTTTTCCTTTCCCTAAAAAAAGGATTATATCATCAATACAATTACCAATCAAAACCAGGCCCCAAGCATTCCAGGTGATAGAATCCATACCTGTAATAGTTGACATCACCTCTAGGCAGGCCAGACACAGTAAGTTAAAAATCCAGGTGAGAGTAAAAGATGCATGTAAGAATATTAGTAATTAATGAGAAACAAGGAAAGTCAAAGTATGACTGAAAGAACGTAAACTAGAAATTTAACTTTTTTTAAAATTACATAGTTACAGAGTTAAGCTGGGTTGAAAAAGACCAAAGTCCATTGAGTGCACATATAAACATACCCTCTTACCGACTTATTTATCTACTCACATACATAAACCATATATATCAACATCAATACTAACTGTAACTTTTAATGTCATGATAGCCTTGAATATTATGCTTGTTCAAGTACTCATAAAAGCCACAACATCACTCGGACGGCCTTCCACAAGCTCACTGCCCTCACCGTAAAAAACCACCTACACTGCTTTAAATGAAAGCTCTGTTCCTCTAATCTAAACCGGTGGCCTCTGGTGTGTTAATCTTTTCTATGGAAAAGTGATTCCCCCCCCCATAACATAATTACATAATTACATAATTTAGGATCCATAATTTACAGATTGATACATTATATAGTAAGGGCTCCGCCACAGGCTTACAATCTACAGGGTGAGGATACTTTGTACACAAGGTACAAAATTATGTGGCTTTGAGTGAAGCATGTGTTGAGAAATTATTAACTTTGATACTACAGGGCTAGTAAAAAGTTAAGTGACTCATATCTGTTTGGTTAGCATGTAAGCTTCACAGAGGTGAGTTTTAAGGGAAGATTTAAAACTGATCTGATCTGATGCTGTGGGATAATGAATTCTACAAGCAGGGAACTGCTCTGGTAAAGTCTTAGAGGCATGAATGTGATCACTAGGACAAAAGAAAGTTTAAGATCATTAGTGAAGTGAAGTGGTTGATTTGGAGGGTACCTGGAGATGAAATTAATGTAAGGTGGAACATTGTTATTCTGGGCTTTGTAGGAGTTTAACGCTGATAGCCAGTGCAGGGATATCAGTCAGTGTCCTCTGATGTACTTGTGTAATCATGTATTTTCTACAGAGAAAACAACCCGACCGTGACTAACCTTATAGTTTAAATCTTCCATCAAGTTTAGTTGCACATCTCTGCACAGTCTCCAGCTCATTAATATCCTTCTTAAGGACCGGAGCTCAAAACTGCACTGCATACTCAAGGTGAGGCCTCACCAGAGACCTATAAAGAGGCAAAATTATGTTTCAATCCCTCAAGTTAATGCCCTTTTTTATGCAAGACAGTACTTTATTTGCTGCAGTAGCCATAGAATGACACTGCCTAGAGCAGTGATCCCCAAACAGTGGCTCAGGAGCAACATGTTGCTCGCCAACCCTTTGGATGTTGCTCCCAGTGGACTCAAAGTAGGTGCTTATTTTTTCATTTCTAGGCAAGCTTTGATTGCATAAAAACCAAATGTAATTGCTAAACAGAGCCTTCTGTAGGCTACCTGTCAACATAGGGGCTATCAAATAGCCAATTATAGCTCTCATTGGCACCTCCAGGAACATAGTTCATGCTTGTGTTGCACCCCAACACTTTTTCCATTTTAATGTGGTTCTAGAGCCCTGGCCTAGAGGTAAACTGCTTTCTTGATTAAAGATAACATCCAACACTACTACAATGTATAACTTGCATTTATGTTATTTCTCCAAATGTGCATAATCTTGCATTGAACCTCATTTGCCAGTTTACTGGCAATGTCCCATTTACCACCACTATTTGTAATCTATCCTTTAGCCAGTTTTCTTTTCAAGTACAAATATTATGTTCCAGGCCAATTTTATCAGTAAATATGGGGAGCTCTAGAAGAAATGTTGCTAATACAATACAATCTTCTGTAGAACATACATAGTGATCACCATATGTAGCCTAGTCCTTTATCCAGATTAGCTTTACTTGAAAGGGCCTCTATACCTGCTGTAAGGTTACAGGTGCCATCGATCTGCACATCTACCTCGGTTGGATAAAGAGTATTGTTGACAGTCCACCATTTGCTTCTGGTCTTTCTGGAGGTTAGGAACCAATCCTGCACCCATAATAAGAGCATTCTTATCTTGTTTAACCTCATCATTTAATGCTGAGCAGTTTTAGCTTGATGTGCTGCTTGCCTAGCAGCAGGGGCTGTCCCTTATTGTTTATTACTCTTCCCATTTTCTTTATGTTGCTGGGAACTTGTTTATAAGCCCAGGAATCTTTGTTTTCTTTTAATTTTATACATTATTCATAAATGTTATACACTTTAGCATAGAACATGTAATCTGCCAAAAAGTAAATAGGACCTAAAAGGCACAAACCAAAAACATGGAGATAAAATAGTGACCTTATTTGTACAATATAATTTAGTAGCATATAAGCATTTTAGATGCCATATCATGTATCATAATGTGCTGAAAATATTAGTCTAATGTCCATTTATTTGTCTTTTTCTGCATTTTCCTCCTTCTTCTCATTCACTGTGCTTTTACTGGCTTGTGACTGTTACTTTGATTCCCTTTTCTCATTTATAATTTTATTTTTATGGTACTTAATGTTCTGAAAAGTGGACGTGAATCTGAAACATTATACTAATCCAACGAGTGGTACAAAAAAAGACCTGCTAAAATGGCTGGTAATTCTACAAATGTGTACCAACGGGAAAAATCTATATGTTATCATAAAGTGTAAGATAATACAAATAGAGACAGACTGGCAGACGAAGATGGATAGGGAGGTAGAGTGATAGAAGATATATCTGTCTTCTTTAAACTGCCTTTACTTCCTCACCTGGTAACATAATCTCCCTAGTATTCTTTTGGTAAGTACTGGTTTAACTCCTTGTTTAGATCCATATTTATTAGCGGTCATCTACAACTGCGCCTGGCTCAAGTGCAGGGGTGCTGAGGGGTTCAAGTGCTCCCCTTAGTGCTCATTCAGGTTGAAATTGTGGCAAGGACACTGGTGTAGAGTGCAGGTGCACCCTAGATTGGATCCAGGTCTCTGCCTATCATTTTGGAGATCTGCAGAACTTCATTTAGCATGCTGGACAGAATTAAAAGTCCAAACCACCTGCCTTGCACATAGTGACCCCTAATGTCTTCCCCAGAAGCCAAAGATAAACTTTTAAATGTCTACAGACCTGTTGCTTTAAAATCTGTTGCAGCAAAGTGCTTTGAGAAATTAGTCAAACAAATAAAGGCAAATTTATCAAATATTTAATTTATGAATTTTCCAGTTTTTTTCTAATTAAAAAAACAAAAAACAAAAAATCTTGCCCTTCAAAAAAAAAAACTTGAATGTGTGGTTATTCATTTAAAAATGGAATTTCAAAAACTCAGTCACATAAAACATGAAATAAACAATGTGAATGTTGTGTAATCATCATTTCCAATGAGTCTGCCAATTTCAAATTAATCTTGAAAACTAAAATTTTGGTAAGAAAGCTCCCTTTGACTTCAAAATGAACTCTCAAGCTTTTAGATGCCAAATGTTTTAGTTTTTTCTCAAAATAAAACATTTAGAAAATTCCTAACTTGAATTTGTGCCACACAGTGTCAGACTGGCCTACCAGGATACCCAGTGGGCCCAGGTGTCAGTGGGCCTTCCTGCTCCTGACCATTTATCTTGGTTGCCTAAATCATCACCATTGCTTAATTCTACATGGGAAGACACAGAAGAAATGGAGGAAAGGTAATAGTATGTAAAAAGAAGTAATTAAGATATTGAAGGAAGGAAGCGAACAGAGAAGGGGAGAGTGGGCCTAAGGTCTAAGGGTTTTCTGGTGGGTCCTTGGCACCCCAGTCTGACACTGGTGCCACAAAAAAACCTTGAAATGTGTAAAGACTCTAATTTAAATTTTGTTAAATGACCCCTATAGATCCTATTATCCAAAATGACATAGGTTCATTACAGTTTTTCTACAGGCAAAATAGATGTAACAAGATTTCAACAATGTTAGACCAATCAAGCTCAGTCATCTCAGGGTTTGTTTCATGTTAAAATTATGTTTTTAATAGACTTATAAAATGGAGGTCCAGACCACAGAAAGACGACTTATCTGTAAAACCCCAGGTCCCGAGCATTCTGGATAACAGGTACCTGTACAGACATAGGGTGCAGAAATCATTAAGTATGGGAAGGATAAAAATATCATCTTAAAAACAACACAAACAATAGATAATAGATTTCAGATTATTATCCATTCAACATGGGACTTGTTTCATAGTGGAGACAGAGAAACAGCAAGTCAACGCATTTCAAATTCTTGTTCTGGAAACTTTCCTGAAAAGAAAAAAGTACATCAGTGACTTTACACACGGCTGAAGAGAAATGGCCTAAACAAAACAGCGTTCACTAACTCTTACAAATTTGCAGTTGAAAGTATACTAACCAGCTACATTCCTATCTGGTAATAAGCTCAATGGAAAAAATCTTACACACTTCCCCAGTTGGATGACATTTGACTTTGTTCACTGCAAGAAGACTGCAGCCATTACCAATGATCCAATTTACCTGGCCTACAAGCTCTTCAAAAATAGCTCACAATACAATATGAGGGGCAAGAGACCAGTCAGCAATAAAAGAAAATGCACACAATTTAGAAATAATTTTATCCTGTGGCAATAAGGATTAAGGCATCTGTAGTTTACAGATACCTATAATGTACAGCCATGAATAGACTTTCTGTGGCAAACTCCAATAACTGAGTTTAATGATGTTTAAGTTAGAACCAGACTCCAAGCACGTCCTTGTCTATACCATGTATAGTGCCATGTTGTGAAGTTGTCCTAAGCCTTAATACAAATTTATAAGGGGTCATTTACAGAGAGCCAGGCAGACGTACAAAAGCACTTGTCAACAGAGTTACTGTCTGTCACTGTTCTTGTATAATATCACAGACAATGCAAACTTTTGGTAAAACACTGAGGTTCGAATTTAAGTGTAGCCCACTTTAGGAGATTTAGTGCTGCTACCTGCTGAATTACTTTACTTGGCGCTACAGGAGTCCTGAGCCCCCGCTTACTATGGGGGTTTACAGGGATTTCTCCCCTAACTGGCGTGCCTCCACCCAGGGATGGTGTTGTGGAACTATAATCCACCCCTTGGGAACTTAATAGGTTGCTATGCCCCTCTTGGGACCCACGTACTCCTGGCAGATGTACCCCACCCTGGTGTTATTCCTTACCAGCTTGGTAGTGGTCCTCTGGGCTTGGCAGATACTCACAGCAGACACAATATTGTATGTGAAATAGATGCAATGGTTTATTAGGCAGAGTCCTCTCCAGGAGTGGCACATATATTATTGATACAGCATGCAGGGCATTTCTCCTTACTACTCATTGAGACCCTTTTTCTGTTGGATCACTTACGGTACTCACGCCACGTGCTCCCTTCTAGATGATCTTCCCGGTACTCGCGCCAGGAGGCACCCCCTCTTGGAGCCCTCCCCGGTACTCACGCTAGAAGCATCACCACAGGGACCCACACCGGTACTCACGCCTAAGCACCCTCAAATCCGGGCTCCTGGACTAGCGGTGACCTTGTCCACCTACCTAGCCACTTGTGGCCCTGCACTCCAGCAGATGTAAGCTGGGAGGTCTTAACCTCACTACCACTCCTGGAGGGGCGATGTCTGCCCTTTCTAACCTATGGTGTACTACATATCACTCCTGGAGCGATCTATTACCAAACTTCTATCTAAACTGTACCTGGGGTACTTCTGCCTGGAGCAGTCCCCAAAATGTCTGAACTAACAGCACATGGCTGCAACCCCTTATATGGGCCTATGCACCACCCTGTGGCCATAACCCGAACTACAGGTATACTCCCTGTTAACTATTTAGAACCCAGTCATCCCAGTGTCCCTGTTAACTAGCACCACCCTGTGGCCTGTCCTAGGGGTGTCTGTCCTAAGGGCCCATTTTTGGTAAACCCCTACATAAGATTGATAAATGAGATTTTTATTATTATTGCTATGGACCAGTGGTTCCCAACCTTTTTTGCACCACGGACCGGTTTCAAGCAAGACAATTTTTCCAAGGACCGGGGATGGGGGGTGCGGCGTAACTAGTGCTAGTTACATTTTATATTATGCACTTTACTAATAATATTATTATTACATACAGCTTAATAAGGTACTTTGGTCCTTGTCGTAATCAGTAGAAATGTTCATGGGCTTCGCATAGCTATTGTCATGGCTGTGTAACGCATTAGGGAGTTGGGATCACAAGTAATTGAGACCAGAGGTGGTCCGGTTCAGCACAGCCCACGGGACCCCTGCTATAGACCATTTAAAGCCTGGACCTCACTAACTCTTAGCTTATTATAGATTAGCTTGAGTATGTGTTTTTTCCCTTTTATTATCTGTTAACCACTAGAACTTATCATAGTCATCTGCCTAGTTATCTCTTTTTAATGCATCAAATACCTGTTCTTTGATTGTTTTCGATCTATTATTTTCCTACTTGGCTTTATTTCTGAAAATGAATAAATATTATCCCAAACAATTATAGGCTGGAAAGTATTATATACATATCGTTTAAAGGCAGGTCAGGCTGGCCCACCGGGCTAACTGAAAAAAACCCAGTGGGCCCCAACCCTATTGGGCCCTGCCACCTACACTTCTTCCCACTCCACCCACAGCTACTTCCCATCCTGCGCTGCTTACTTCTGTGAAAAGATAAAGATAGCTGTACTTTTCATGGCAGTGGCTGGGGGCAGATGGGGGACCGGCAGTGGGTCCTTGGCTTTGTTACCTGGTGGGCCCACGTACCCCAGTCCACCTCTGTTTAAAGGGATATGATGATACATATGACACTAGAGTTGTAACTTGTCATACCCTCACAGATGCTATATACAAAATGGCGAGAAACTGCAAACCTTTCTCCTGCCCACAATTGCAAGAAGTTATAGAAAAGGTTAACTCTCAAGCAAATATGGCAGGCTTATACCAGAAATACATGGGTAATATACAGATATATTACAAACAATGGCATTGTTGGTTGTGTAAACATGGGAAAGATGTTAATATAACTAGGTCTTAAACGACTAGGTCTGGAACATAGTGTAACTAGGCGTGCTTTGCATACCTTGTGATCCCCTCTGGTTAATGTGATTCTGTTACTCTACATTTCACCATAATGAATATAAATGTCATTTGTTAGTGATATAGTCATTGTATAGTCATTGTATACAGTCTACATGTGTATATTCATGTTAACATGTAAACTGAATGACCTCTAATATCTCTGGAAGTTTATTCTTTTTATAACTTGTTAAAATTACTAAAAATTATTATTCTAAAAATGATTATGGTGATACAGGAGCAAAGAAAGGGTAGAAGCTAAAATAATATGTCTACTGTGCTTTTACTTCATTGGCAGGATTAGTGACCAGTGTCACTAGCTATATTCCCAACACGGAATGTTTACTTGCAAAATAATGACAAAACAGGAGTATCAAAAATTGTAGGTAAAATGTAGCTATAACTATGCTTCTATTTCTGAAATTACTTATTTTATTGTTAATTTAAGTACTGTAATAATATTAGCACTTCCATGGGATTTAGGTCTTCAAAAATTCTTCTATGAGTAGTTGCATAATTCTGAACCCATTTATGCAGCTCAGATTTCTATATTTCCATAAAGGCTAAACTACACAGTAGATTTTGATCAGGTTTTATGCCACAACAGCACAAGACGTAGGATCCTAAAAATCTGGTCTCACGGCTTGGATCAGATAAAGTCAGGTGGAGGGTTTTGTTCCTGCATCTACATCCAAAAGTTAAAACATTTCAATGAGAAAAAAAGTCTTTCAGACACCATTTGATTTAATATTGTCAAATGCAGATGTAGTGTCCCCTTCAGCCAGGAATGCTGTCTTGTATGACAATGCTTCCATGTAGTTTACATGCCAGATTTTTCTATCAGTCCCATTATATTTTTATATATTTTTAACCATGCAACTACATCCAGGATGTATTCTGTCGATCTGTCACCTACAAAATCGCCTGTGTAATTTAGCTCTAAAGAGGTGACGGTATCACATATTGCCAAGAGCACCCTTTTCACCCTCAGACTGGGTAGCTCAAACATATCACCTCCCATAGCTTTCCTATTACTTTATAAACCTTTACAAGAAGAAGGCAGGGAGCCTAACGACTGGGGCATGGTCTGCTGTTATTGAGAGAACAGAAAGCTGAATGAAATAACTGGGAACACTCTAGGCAAAGCATTACAGACCAGTAAATTGTCTCAAGAGCTGTTCAGACTTGCCATAAATCTAAGCTGAGATAGCAGTCTCAGCTCCAAAGAGTATTGGCCTGCTTGGGACCCTGGTGCATGCCACCCAGTTGTTTTGTGCTCACATGCTTTTGACATAACAAACATATAAAACTCACAAAAGCATAAAACAGATGACTGCACACACATAGCTTTTTATTATCACCTATTGCTTTTTCCAGGAGAATACACAAGTTACAGAAACATGTCAATTTAACCCCATGTATTTTTCCTTATTTTGTATTCACAAGTATTAATATAAGAATTATGTGACTTTGGTTTATATCATGCACCAGTTTGTCTAACGTGAAGATCATCTACCCTGTTTCCGTAGAAGTTTCTCTTTCTGCACCTTAATATTGACTTAGGGTACAATATAATCCTAGATGAGGACTTCAATACTATGTTATAAGAAAATACAATAACTGGAATGTTATTAAAATTCAGTCCAGTAGCAATTAATGAGAGCATGCATGCCTTCAAACACCCGGCTAGACTCTAATGCTCTAATAATTTCAGATTGATATGCAAAGCAGATACCCAGTTTAATTTATATGAAAACGGCTCTCATAATTGTAAGTGCTTAAATAAAAAAGGATCATTTTTGGGTTCCCAGACTAAGCATATGTTTTGTTAAAACCTGAATTAAATGGATAAACTAGATTATTACCCATATAATTCTTATTATTTGAAACCCAACAGACACAAGACCATGATAAAACATAAAATCTACTGACACCTTCTGCATACTCCATATCCATTAAAATGATTTATTTATATAAATATTACATATTTGCCATAAGGAAAGGTCATATTTTTGTCCCAAATACCTGTCTCTCGACTTAAGGTACAAATGTACAAATACAAACGGAGTGTGGGTGGTATTATGTGATCCCACGTTTCTATTATTTCTATGTGCAGGCAACCAGCAATTCCAAAGCTCCAAATATTAAAATGTCTCCATCAAGGGTGGAATTACCCTGTTCTCCAAATGTAAATGAAGTTAATATGTCAATATTCCAATTAGATACAATGCAACTTATACCCCACCCCCATCTCACCTTTTCCAGATATCATTTCACCTGCAGCTTCATATATAGTATAAAGTTGCTTTGAAAGAAGTGAGTTTTTTAAGAAGACATTTAAAATAATAAATGTCATGGCCCTGATTTGCTTCAGAAGTGAGATTTCCTGACACATTACATCCCAGTTATAAGAGCAAAGAGCCAGTTGTCACAAAGAAGTGTAAGTTATGTCATACACCATAAGTTAGCTTAAGGGAAAATAGAAGTGCTCATACCACAAGAATGTAATAACGAATGATAGTTCAATGATAGCTGTTTAAAGGCAGTTTCATATACAAACACTATCTTAATGTTGTGCCCAGTGTATTCTCGACACTTTAAAAAACAAAGTTTCATCCCCAATACGAATACATCTGACATTCTAAAACTACATGTGGAGGCCATGAAGCTGATCCCTGTCAGCAAATACCAAGACATGTCAATACAAATACTCCACAACTCCTATCTCACTCCAGAAAGAAGACATAAAATAGGCAATCTACCCTCAGACAAATGCCTCAGATGCCGCTCTCCAAAAGCTAACTTAATACACAACTTATGGTCATGTCCCAAAACACAAATTTTTTGGAACGACATAGCCTCACATTGGACACAGATGACCGGAAAATCCTTTCAAATAAAACTAGAATGGGCACTGTTCAGCACGACTAAGAGCTACACAAATCTAACAACATCAGAAAAACAGTTGGCGGGGAGACTGTCGGCAGCAGCCCGGAAGACAATACTACATCAATGGTTAACAACCGACATCCCATCCATAACACTAGCAAAACAAAAATTACACCAAATCTTTTATATGGACTGGTTGGAGGCAACAACCAGAAAAGAACAAAACGCCGCAAAATTCTTTAACACATGGCTTACTTACATATCCTCCCTACCCCAAACAATCAGACACCTTATAGTTAACACATTCAGACAAACCTCATGGTATGATATGGAAACACTCAGAGAACACCCACTTGTTGTCGAAGCATCCCAATATTTCCAAAGCATACAAAATCAGGAACCTGATCAACAAAACTACGGATCCCCCAGGAGTCAACAAATAAATAGAATGTTGGCAACACATCACCAGTGAGAACCTACTCCCACAAGGCCCGGGAAAAACAAGGTATGAGCTGAAAGTTAAAGTTCTAATTTATGAAAAATGTTAAACCAGATAACGATCTACTAACACTTATTGTTTACAAATGAAACATTGTAAATGATATGTATGATAAACCAAAATAAAAAACAAAGTTAAAAAAAAAAAAACAAAGTTTCAGTTAAGTGTTGCAGGCCAAGCAGGCCCCTTGCAAACCAAGCAGCTCCCATCCTTTTAACAGAGTAGTATAATAGTAAGAGTTCCATTTTTAAGACTGGCAAATGATGTTTGCAGAAAAAGCAGTTACCAGTCAGCTTAAGTGATATTTTATCGGTCAGATTTTCATGTGGAATGTTATGATGCAGTTACCAATCCTATATTAAATTTTATTGAGTTGCTTCGATGATTTTGTGTAGTCATGAGCAACAAATTAATAACAGTAATGACACAGTAAAATACAGACAAAAGCAATGCCATTTTGGGTTGCTCTCTCTGGAGAAAAGGCACCTGCTAAATATCAGGGAAATACCACTGACTGTTCCTATTTGCCAGTTTTGACAATTTCTCCCATTTAAAGATCTGCAGATTTTAGTTTTCATTATTTGATTTGTTTTTAAGCCTCTTGTGTAACTACATGTTTAGTACTTTATATGTGTGTTACATATAAACCATTTTATATACAGTAGATATCATAAATTTCATTTTCCAATTTGCATGTGCTTAATATTCTTCTTTATTATAAAGCTAACTTGACATTGGTCCTGTATGGGAGCTTCAAGTGTAATTTCCATTTCATTAATTACAAATCGTTTTTTAGAAACTGATATAGTTTAGCAGTATTTAGTATTGGCATCTCTAGGTGACGCTTACACGTCGATCCTTTGTAATATGGTCGTGACATTTCCCCATGAATAGCTGCTTTATGAATGTAAATGCTTCCTTGCAAACCCAGCAAATATCAAAGGTCATATTTTTTTTAATCAAGCTATGTCAGTATCATTAACTGTATCTCCAGCAGTGGTCAGCAAAGTATAGATATTCATGACTGTATATATTATCTTTGCATAGACATTACATTTTCACACTTGCATTCTCTAGTCATCAAAAAACTCATTTGAAATACTTTACATTTTTTTACATGTCCATTATAGTCAAGTTCTCGGGTCAAGTGCATGCAGAATGCAGATATTCTGGGTGCTGAATTTGTACATATGCAATGATTTTAATATTCATATATTATAGTTGTCTCAGTGCTTTACATAGTCAAGGAATACAAACTCAAAATATACCATTTCTAGTGTATATAAAAATCATAGCTTGGTCCTATTCATTACTACAACTCTGCTTTAGAAAGCTAACAATTTAAAAGAGGAATGAGAGATAAGATTTTGGTTATCATCACTGTGGTAGTAGATGTTCCATTTGTCTAGATACTGGCTAAAGATATATAATATCAACCAGTAAATCATTTCTCCATATACCTGGCATAAGAGTTTGAGGTTTCTAGATATAATGCTAGAATGCAATTGATGTGATTTTGTTGAATACTTTGCTTTGAATATAGTAATTTTTCATGACATAGCTATTTAAATGAGCAAAAGGGGTTCCCAGTGCTTTTAGCCCTGGCTGTTTAAGCCCCTGGTATGTTGGATACAGAAATGTAACTGTCTTTCTTGTGCATCATTTACCTTGTGCAATAAATGAGTGCTACTAAATGCATGATACAGCTATAGTCCTGTATGTGCTGTCTGCATGTGTCATTGAATGCTGCCTCTGTCTTGCACAGTAGTACATATTGATTCTCTATTGTATTGCTTCAAGCTTTTGCAATAGATCACAAAGCCTGGAGGTATGGTAAAAATGCGTATTGCTGTGCTTGACCAACCCAACATATAAGTGCCAAGTACTTATTATTGCTGTGTTTGACCAACCCAACATATACAGTAAGTGCCCAGAGATATGCAAAAATGTCATCGTCATCTCATAGCATTACTGACCTTTGGATCAATATAACAGCTCTTTGTTTTAGATGTAGCTGCTTAGGATCATATATTGAGAGAAGATCCCAGTTCATAGGAAATTTTGAAAGCACAAGCCACTAAAAAAGGAAGCGTGTAATCACACAATTAAGTACACGTTGGCAAATATTCTAGAAGTAGCTAGAACTCTGTTAACTGACATTTAGTGATGAGCAAATTTTTTCACCTGGCATGGATTCGCTGTGAAATTCAGTATTTTGCCATTGCCAAATTTTTTTGGCGAAACTGCCGCAAGGATTTGCCGTGGCAAAAATTTGACAAGTGAAGGAAAAGTTGCAGTAGCGTCAAACAAAGTTGCGTACATCAAAAAAGTCATACAGTAGTCGCATTTTGCTACTTTTCCTGTTTCGGTTCTTTAAAAAATGTGCAAAACTGCTTATAAATTTGCGACACATTTGCTCATCACTACTGGCAATTTGTTGATTGGGGGATAACATGGTCCTAGTAACATCTCTAAAATTTCATTTTGTGAGTTTAATTTTTAGCTGTTACCTCTTAAAGAAAAGCAGTAGTAATATAAATTTTATTTTAAAAGAATTTTACAAGTAAAAACAATTTCTGATTGTCTCTAGTTATCTGCACTGTGCCTTAGGCTTATGCCACACGGGTGTATTCTCGGCAAGCCGAAAAATGCTTGCCGAGAATGCGCTCCGCTACGCTAGATTTAACCAACCTTGTGCCTGCACCCGAATAAATGAAATACGCTCAGGTGGCATCAGCCTTATGCACCCTGATTTAATTGCATGTGATTAATCCCAACTGATACCAATGAGACATTTGTCACTTTTGTCTGTAAGCCTTACATGCACCAATGTGGTTCAATTTATATGTTACACCATAAGGTACAAGTAACATTTTTTTAATTTGGTAATGGTGTCCCTTTAATTTCTGAATTTCGGTATTTTCTGCATTGTTTCTCAGGTGTTTCAATTTGCAATATATTTCATGGGCCTTCGATACCTATTAACTTGTACACAAATCAGTGTGTTCCCACTCACTTTTCTTTTTATAGTCCAGTATTATTAGAGCATTTTACAACTGCATGCATATTTTATTTACTGCTTTCTTCTTATTTACTTTGCACTGCAATTGATATAAAGCTTAAGTGTATTATGAATAGTTATATGTATATATCTGAAAGCATGACAATGTTGACTTACCATTCTGCTTTTAGCAGTGAGTACATTATCAACTGACAATACTTGAATATGAGTTATAATGCTAGCTTTCAATCAAATTCTACTTGAATATGTACACCACTTTGTCTAGAAAATTTCAGCTATAAACAAGTAAATTCCTGCCAAATCCCTAGATTCTACCCAACAGGTTCCACAAATCATACAGCATAACTATAAATTTCAGGTAGTAGACATTTATGGGCACAAATATGATGATATATTATTTAGCATTGTGTGTGGACATTTACTCACCAAAGTATACTATTTCTATCATGAATGGGAATCTGCTTAACTTGGCCCAGTACTGACAGGCAGCTTGTGTTCTAAACAGAAAGGAGTGGGAGTGGTCCAACCATTCTTGACTGACATTTTTACCCCCACCTGCCCATCTTTCAGGTTTTTTTCTTTCATAGAAAACCTGGAAAAAAATTCAACCCAATTCTGACATTTTCCATCTCACTCACCTGAGCCACTCCATATGTATGCAAGCTAATCGATAACAGAATATATGGCAATTTCTTAAGAATACATGGACTGGCTATAGTAGAGTAAATGCTAGAGACTGACCAGGGGCCCTGATTAGACTCAGCTTGCCAATGAAGAAGCCTGAAAGCCTGGCTAGTCAATCTACAGGAAAGCTCTGAATGAGAGACATAGAGAGGTGTGTGTGGATCCAACATACAGAAATATATGTGCCTGATTCTGCAATAGAGGTCTGTAATATCGCTGCAGTTGATGTGTCGCTGTCACTGGTATGGGGAAGTCTCTTTTATACCCTCTTTTTTTAGACTTGTATCTGGCTATTGAAGTAAGTGTAACACTTTTTTTGGCTAGGATATGGCAAAACCCAGGCTAGTGATAGGTATAGAGCATGTGTTACATGCGACCTTAATACACAGGAGTGGGCCTCCGCTATATGGGAGGTATTAATGGAGCTCAGGGTGTAGTTGAACTACAACTAGATAGAGCTTGTGTGGTGCAGATAGAATAATGGACACCAGAAAGGTTCTTGCTCATGAACTATAGTACAGTTTATTGGACAAAGCACAACTTAATAGTGCAGCAGGGTTATACTCACAGACACAGCAGTATAGAACATGTGATCACCGTGGAAGCTACAAAGGTGACACTTAGGCACAGAATAACCCACTTGGAGGATGCACAGAGGATTAGTTGACACCTGAGATATAGACCTTTCAGAAGGGAGTGTTCCGGCCGACTGTGGTCCAGGGGAGAGCTCCTAACACTGGTACCTGGCGTCTAATAAAACCGGTCCCTAAAGAACGACTACAGAGCCGGGGTGGACTAAACCCTTTTACAACTCCTGGTTGGGGCTATTGACTGCCCTTGCTAGATAATCTGACTGTTCTCACCACTTCTAGAGGGTAAATTGCAGGAGGGTGACTGGCAGCTGATCTAAGTCTGTGTGGCCTCATGACATGCCGCAGCAAATCAGCTTTTACTCTGCTCTGTCACTCACATATTTCTTGATTTGATGCAGACCAGAGAGTCAGGGATTCTAAAGGGTTGAAGATGGGAGGCTGCTTCAACAATTAGCCATAACTTTGTAATGGTGCAACATTTTTAAAAGCTATAAATTATCAAAATGTTTGTCTAGTCTTTATATTTTCAATATTATGAAAACATTTTTCATGATAGTTCCCCTTTAATCTTTGTTTAAAAAGTAGTGTTCATGGCTATGGGGGTGTTAAATCCGATATAAAAATAACATACTGACAAGGTAAAAGGGAGACAACTATTTAAGGCTGTAGTGTTTTTAGAGTGTATCAAACTTCAGGATGTACAAAATATATACAAAATTATACTCCAGTAGGTAAATACACATTACAGTAGTCAAGTACAGTATTCAATTTCTAATTAAAAATAAATAAATAAATAAATATATATATATATATAGAAGTTAATTATGAATCATTGTTGTATGTTATATAAATATATGGGCAAGTTGGTTTCGATGACTGGGTAAAAGGTTCATCATAAGACTGATTCAGTCTTAAGGAGTCTCACATATTCGTTTGAGACAGGGTGCAACCTGCTATGTTTTTGGCACGTTGCACTTAGCCCAGCTGTCAGCACCTCCTGCTAAGGATCCTTGCTCTCTAGAATAGAGTGAAGGACCTGTGTTCCCCCATTAAATACATTGCTGCCTGTATTTGGCAGTGCTTACTCCTGAGGGCAGGGGAGAGCCATGTCGTCGAGGAGTATATCTGTAGTGCAAGTTTGATATATGTAATCTGGAGAAGGATGTGATCTATCTTATCAGGATAGATGGCAGGCACTCAAAAGGAGACACTCCAGACCAGGCTTGTAAAATTATATATATATATATTTTTTTTTTTTTATTGAAACTCAGACTTACTGCTGTAACTAGCAGGATGTGATCTATTCCTAGCTGAGAATAGAATAAAGTCTCAATCTTCGCTTAAAATCTTACATGGAATGGCAAGCAATTGGCAGTTATATTCTTTCAAAAACTAAAGTTTTGGTAGTATTTAATGGTATGGGACCTGTTATCCAGAATACTTGAGACATGGGCTTTTGGGATAAGAGATCTTTATGTCAGTTGGATCCCCATACCTTATGTTTGCTAAAAAATAATTTCAACATTAACTAGAAAGGGAAGTTTGAGAACAAACTTCATGTTGGGTTGAAAAACGTGAAGTCACTGAATGAAATATGATCTGTTGGCTCTGCCCACTTTTTCTAGCCTTGGACCACAGTTATATACTAAAAACCACTGTTCATAGTTTGGGGACCATGGTTTTAATAGTGCCTGAATGGCAGCAATTTAAATTTCCCCACTGAAAGTCAATGAGTGACATCTGATTGGTGGTTGGTGGCTCCACCCCCTTTTTCTAACCTGGAACTGCAGTTACCCAGTGACTAACTCTGCAAAGTTTAGGGACCCTAGGATTAATAGTTAAAGAACTGCAGTAGTTTACATTTAAACCAATAAAAGTCAACAGGTAAATTGTGATTGGTGGTTGGTGAGTCGAAGTCAACCAGTGACAAACAGTGGGCACCCTAGCATAAATAGTGTGAGAATGACAGCATTTTAAATTTAAACCAATAAAATTCAATGGATGAAATCTGATTGGCTGTTAGTGGCCCAGCCCACTTTTCCTATTTTTGAACTTCAGTCCCCCAGTGACCAACTTTGCAAAGTTTAGGGGCACATAAAAATGTGACTGACAGCTTTTTACACTTCACCATTTAAAGTAAATCGGTGAAATGTGATTGACTGTTGATGGCTCTGGCCACTTTTTTTCTAACTTTGAACGACAAATACCCAATGACTAACTCTGGAAAGTTTAACAACCCTGGAATTAATACTTAAATAATGGCATCAGTTTAAATATAAACCAATGAAATTTAATGGGTGGAAATGTATTGGCTGTTGGTGGCTCCGCCCACCACCCTCCGCCACTTACCCTAAATATGTAGTCAGCCAGTGACTGACTGTGCAAAGTTTGGGGACCCTGACATAAATAGTGTGAGAAAGGCAGCATTTTTAATTCAAACCAAAACAATTTAATAGGTTGAATTTCCCCATTGAAAATCAATAGTTAAAATCTGATTGGTTGTTGGTGGCTCCACCCACTTTTTCTAACACTGAACCACAGTTACCTGGTGACTAGCTCTGCAAAGTTTGGGGACGTTAGTATTAATATTTAAAGAATGGTAGCAGTTTAAATTTAAACATATGAAGTCTATAGGTGGAATCTGATTGGCTGTTGTTGGCCCCGTCCACTTTTCTAAACTTGGAACATAGTCACCCAGTGAGAAACTGTGCAAAGTTTCGGGACCCTGACATTAAACATGTGAGAATGGCAGCAGTTAAAATTTCCCCACTGAAAATAATGAAAGAAATGTGATTGGCTTTTGGTGCCCCGCCCAATTTTTCTAACCTTGAGTACTTAGTCACCCAGTCACTGACTGTGCAAAGTTTGGGAACCCCGGCATCAAACCAATAAAATTCAATAGGTGAAATCTGATTGGCTGTTGGTGGCTCTGCCTACTTTTTAAAGCCTAAAAATGCAGTTCCCTAGTCACCCTGGTGTTGGTGGCTCCACCCACTTTTTATAACTCTGAACTGCAGTTACCTGGTGACTAGATCTGCAAAGTTTGGGGACCTTAGTATTAATATTTAAAGAATGGCAGAAGTTTAAATTTAAAAGTATGAAGTCTACAGGTGAAATCTGATTGGCTGTTGTTGGCCCCACCTACTTTTCTAAACTTGGAACATAGTCACCCAGTGACAAACTGTACAAAGTTTGGGGACTCTGACAATAAACAATGAAAGAAATGTGATTGGCTCTTGGTGGCCCCGTCCACTTTTTCTAACCTTGAGTACAAAGTCACCCAGTGACCCCTGGCATCAAACCAATAAAATTCAATAGGTGAAATCTGATTGGCTGTTGGTGGCTCCGCTCAGTTCCCTAGTGACCAACTTTGAAAAGGGACCCTGGGGTTAATACTGTAAGAATGGCAGCAGGTTGAATTTCTCCATTAAAAGTCAATAGGTAAAATCTGATTGGCTGTTGGTGGCTCTGTCCACTTTTTCTAACCTTAAACCACAGTTACCTGGTACCTAATCCTGCTAAGTTTGGGGACCCTGGCGTTATTACTGTGAGAATGGCAGCAGGTTGGATTTCTGCCAAGTCAATAGGTAAAATCTGATTGGCTGTTTACAGCTCATGAGTATGTGATTCAAGTTTGGGAAGTCTAGCCTCAAAGCTAAAAAGATTGGCAGCAGTTTCAATTTTCCCATAAAAGTCAATGGGTGAAATTTGATTGACTGTTGTTGGCCCCTCCTACTTTGGGGTCATCCAACAAATGTCGCTGTTTCATTCAGGTTAACCCCATTATTATGTTATTCAAGTTTGGGGGGTGTAGCTTCAAAGCTGTAAGTGTGCTTAAGGATCGCTTAGAAAAGCACAAGCAACCTGCTCCACTATAGGGCGATGAAGTGTGGAGAGGTTGGGTGTTGTACCCCTAAAACTGTAGGAGGAGTAGCGTTTAGAAAAGGGGGGGGGGGGAAGAAGAAGAAAAGTTTTTCAACCCAACATAATTAAACCCAGTAGGATGGTTTTGCCTCCAATAAGGATTAATTATATCTTAGTTGGGATCAAGTACTAGGTACTGTTTTATTATTGCAGAGAAAAAGAGAAATCATTTTTAAAAACTTAATTTATTTTATTAAAATGGAGTCTATGGGAGATGGCCTTCCCCTAATTTGGAGCTTTCTAGATAATGGGTTTCCAGATAATGGGATCCATACCTGTATTAGGGTGAACACAGACTGAGTTACTTAAAAGCAGCTACTTTTTCACTACTACGGCTACTAAATGAAAAAATACCTAGCCATAGACAATGCTGAGAATTGCCTCTGCTAAAACACACGTAGAGACTGTTATCAGTAAATGATCAGCATTGCCTATCTTAGTAGCCATGACAAGTAGCTGCTACTAGTAGCTCTGTGTGCCTTCACCCTTAAGTAAATATACAGGAACATACATGTATTTACCAATTAACAATCGGTAGTGATCATGTAAATCATAAAGGTTCCAGCCAACTATCAGTGGGCAGTTTTATGTCTAAGATTAGCCACTCCTTCTCCCACAACCCACTGTGGGAGCCCTGGAGCTACCACCAGGTCCAGGGAGGCAAAAGTTCCAGGTTTGCCCAGGGTTAGTAGATACAGATGCTCACTAATCATCATGGATGCCTTCTATGTCTTCAATTCACATCAGAATATGAGTCTGACCACTAATCTCAAATGGTAACCCCATATAAAAGGGGTTTTGTGGTCTCTTATTGGTCCTCCTAGCCAATGACAGATCAGAATATAAGTGTATTTTGTAATTCCACAGCGTTAGTAGAATGGTTTTTAGTTTTGTGGGGGGAGATTTTAAGGCCAGTAGCGATGAACACATTTTTTGCCAGGCATGGATTTGCAGTGAATTTTCGCATTTCACCAACTTTTGCAGGAATTTGCTGCAATGGCATTTTTAAGCCTGTACAATAGATATCTGGCCAATTTTTGACCAGATATCTGTCAGGAAGGAAGTCGAGGAGGGCCCATTTCATAACTGAAAGTTTTTGGTTAGCTTGTGTGCTGCCTTAAATCATTGAAGTCTCTTTGAATGTCTCTGACATCTGCTGTCATTATTTGTGGTAGTAAGCTGATTATGTGGTTACAAGGGTGTCATCTAGGCAGGTTTCAGGAAACCTTGATGTATGGAAAACTCACCTTAGGGGTTGGCTCCACCCGAATGACAGCTTTCCTTGCAAAGTGTGGAGGATGGTCTGGAAAGGGCAGGTTCTGATGCAACGCAGCTGTGCCAGCTGCCATCTTGGATTGTGGCCTGATTCTCTGCACAAGGGACTTTATAGTTATGGTGATAGCATTGTTTTCTTTCTATCTCCTTTCTTGTGGTGCATTAAGGTTCTCCCTTGTATTAAAGTCCTGAGATTTTGATTATGAGTTGGTGGCAACTTATATTCAGACTTTAAATGTGTCCAAGGAATGGGGCTTTTTAGAAGACCGTGTGAGTGATTCCATAGCTGGGTATGCCCACTCCTTAAGTTCACTTGACTCTGCCTACCACCCACAGATTATTGACTAATAGTGCTAGTTCTAGGATTTCTATTTTGGCATTCATGGCTAATTCTTACCATTTTTGCTTACAACTAGTTCTTATGCCAGCTGGACCCAACAGATGTAGCTTGAATACTACTTTATAAATTTCTGCCCTACTGGTGAGTGGCTGCTATTACTTATTTTCTGCTATTATTATTATTATTATTTTTTTTTTTTTACCTGACCAAGTTTACAAAAAATATAACAATTTGTCAAATCCCCCAAAATATTCCTACATATGTTTTTCAGATATACATACATATACAAAACATTTTTGACAATTTTAAAATGTAAACAAATACATTGCATTGGCCAGAGCTTGGCAAGCTACATTCTATTTAAATTGCATATGTACTGTATGTGAACGTATAACTACATTTATCCACATCATATCTGAACATCTGGAAATGATCTTTCAATTAAAGAGGCTAGTCCATTTACTTCAGAGGTATTACAAGAAATTCTGAAATGATTTAGGGTTGCAATTTGAAAGAAAATATTAATTCATACCAATTAATTAACAAGATTCCAAAATGAACAAAATTTCTAGTTAAGAGGTTTATTCAAAGTGACAGTTACTCCTGTGCATTTGAGCTACACTACCTTAATTTTGCAAATAAATACAGCTATATTGTTAATTTCATTGGCTATCTAGTGGTAGACAACAGAGGCATGCCAGCATATGGTACAGATGGAGTATGTTGTACTGTTGGTTGGCACATGCATGCCTTGAGCTGGTAGCGACTGGATGTGTTTCACAGATGGCATGTTTTGTCTCTTGGGAGGTAAATCAGTGGTTTGGATTAAAATCTCCATACTCATTTTCAAAATAACATGCAAACCTTGCTCTGTGATTCTAAATGGCTAATCGTGGGCTGAGCGGGTGCATAAAGCTGCTTCGGCAATAAAATACAATAAAATTGTCTTACAATACCCACATGCATACAATGCATACACTGGAAAAGCCTGTTTAATTTTTCTTTATTATTTTCAAGGATTTCTGCATTGACATTTATTTTAACTCTACTGTTTGAATATTCCAAACATTTGAAGCGTATATAATTTTCCAAGTAAATTCATTATAGAAACACATTTTTTATGTCATTGTTGTTTGATAAAATTGCGATCTATAAATACCCACTAGGAACTGAAGACCTATATGGGTATGTATACTTTGGAACAGCAATAGAATTTTGCAGTGGAGGGAAGAACAATAAACAATTAGTCAATCTAAAGTAAAAACAATATACATAATGACAGTAAATACAACCTATACGCATACCTTTCCTTTGGAGAAGTGCCCCTTTAGGTCAAGGATGCCTTTATCCTTGTTTTGTTTTTAATTTTATATAATTCTATTTCTTGCAAATTTTACTTAATGTTCCTTGTTTCACTTTAAGCACCTCTGTAAATCTGTATTCAATGGTGATATATATAATAAGCAAAGTCAGATTACACCTTTATTATCATATTGAAACACTCACTCTGTAATAACTACATAAAATATTTCTGGTATAATAGGAGTTGAAAATTATTGTAAAATAGCAGACTGCTACAAATTATGTGTAGGGAAGTTATTACACTTTCCTGATATTTCTTGAGTTAGATTGCATCCCTTTCTGAACTGTGTCTGCACTGCATGTTTTAAGTACTGCTAATGGTAAATTACTGTATAACAGAGATGGTCATTACTGTGTGATATAGATATTTATTTATATTGAAACCGTGATTACAGTTGTAACCAAATCAACAGAAGTTTGGGGCAAAGATAAGCAGCACAATATCAGAACCATGTCACATCATCAGGTATCAGGCAAAAAGCAATTCAAAAGCAGAAAATCAGGAACAAGGTTAATAGTTGGTAAGACAGGTCAGTTAGGGCTCTGGCACATGGGGAGATTAGTCGCCCGCGACAAATCTCCCTTGTCACGGGCGACTAATCTCCCCGAGTTGCCATGACCCGCCATCCCACCGGCGAACATGTAAGTCGCCGGCGGGATGGCACACGCGTCGGCGCGATTTCGCGCAAACCGCCGAAAAAGACTCGTGAGTCTTTTCCGGCGTTTTCCCGAAATCGCCCCGCCGCGTCTGCCATCCCACCGGTGACTTACATTATCGCCGATGGGATGGCAGGGGAAGGCAACTCAGGGAGATTAGTCGCCCGCGAACAGGGAGTTTTGCCGCGGGCGACTAATCTCCCCGTGTGCCAGAGCCCTTACACTCAGTCATGAAAAGTGAGATCATTTTGGAAAGTGTATTTTGCTTTTGTGCACCATGACATAAAGATACCTTAGCGTCATTTGGGACAAAAAATTTCTGACCCAGTTTTTTGAAGCCAGGTTCATATTTTATGTAAAGAGTCAAACCAAGTCTCCTACTCCAGTCAGGATCTTTATTGTGCTTTTGTCAGCAAAAGTTCTGTTCCTGTCTAGTGATGAGCGAATCTGTCCCATTTCGCTTCGCCATAAAATTAGCGAAACGGCAAGAAAATTCGTGAAACAGCGAAAAATTCACGAAATGCTTTTGTTGCATGTTTTTTTGTAGCTTGTGTCTATTATTTGTTGCCCGTGACTATTTTTTTTTGTCGTCCGCGCTTTTTTGACGCGACCGTGCCCTTTTTGACGTGTGACAAAAAAAAATCAGCGCAACGAAATTTTCCGCGGCAAATTTTCACTGAACTTTCGCAAAACAATTCACCAATGGCAAAATGTGGAAATTCGCTGCAAATCCATGCCTGGCGAAAAAATTTGCTCATCACTATTCCTGTCTTAAGCTTGCTGGGTGGTCTTCTGTTCAAATCAGGGCTGTAACTAAGGGTAGGCAGAAGTGGTGGGACGTTAAGCTGCACTCTGTAAAAGGAGTGGAGGCAGTGGGTGGTCCAGTGCCCAGGGCAGCACCAGACTGAAATATGTCCCTGATTAGGGTACAAAGATTTGGCCATAGTTTAAGTCCTATTTGGGGAGAAAATATAGTATCCACTGGTAAAATATTTTTAGAAGCATTATTAAGTGATACTGTCATGATTTTTATTGTGTAGTTGTTAATAGAATATTACACTTGCTAAAAACTCATGCATCCCCCATGAAGACCTTGAACAGTGTATGTTAAATGTTCTTGGTAAGCAGGTTGAGGGCAGATGCTTCTGTTGATTACACCATTTTGGCAAAGTGATTCTGTCTTGAAAATTGTGCCATTACTTGTTAGGATTCATTGCCTTATTTTTTTTTCCAAAATGATTACCCTAAGCCTAGGCCTTTTTGACCTCCATAATAAATAAACACGTGCTTGCTAAAGCCAGCTTCAATAACACTACATCATAGGCAAGCATTCTTACAATTACAACTACATATGAATAGTGAGGCATAAAATTTGAGCACCTGGTTCTATAGGCAGGTCCAAGAAAAAGAAACAACTTTAAAAACAATTGGTGTCAAAAACTGTTTTCTGTTTTACTGCAAAGAATCCTATCTTTTTATTCTAAGGTACAGAATGCTAGCATTCGCCTGAAATATGTGTTCCTTCTGCATTTTATAGATACCTTGACCAGAATTAATACACTGTCATCAGCTTTTCTAAATCTTTTCTTTCAAGTGAGTAGGTAGAGCCTTTGATTTTCACCACAATGCATGGTGTCATGAGAATAATATTAAGTTAAACAATGAGGCATACTAGAAAAATGTTAAAACAGTGGGTGGATTTGTATTCCTGTTGCAAACACAGAGGTGGCCTATACACAATGCAGCATTAGAAAGGATATGTTATTACAGTAATAAACATAGATTTAAAACTGGCGAGTCTGTGTTGCCATAACTTACAGAACATTCTTTGCGAGCCCTAATTCAATAAGAATACTGGAAAAGGAGGGAGAGCACAGTAATAACACTATCATTTCCAGCATATCATTTCACATGTGCTGAATTTACATAGGTCCTTAGAAAAAATCAGGCGCTTCCTATTCATTAATTATTTGCCCTTTCTTCATGCCAAAATATGTTTTAGCTTTGGTGGCAATAAAGGCTGTCATCTAATAGAACAGATGTGACATCATTGTTAGATTTTCTTGAATTGTGTGGTTCAGTACAGCCATTTTATACAACTGTCCTAGGCATCTATTGCATCAAAATAAAATAAAAAAATAAAATCAATATCTGCCCTTACTCAGTAATTGTAATAAGGTCCATTAGACATATCACGTATGGTCAGCATGGTACACTTTGTCCTCTGAAAGTAAATTTTAGGGTTATGTCACATGTGACTTTTTTTTGGTGGCACTGTAACTTAAATTGCATCTGTCTATCACTTGTACTGGCCATCAAATACACACAGATGAGGAGATTTCTGGGTTGCTTTTTTCCTGGTGTAAGAGAATAAGTTTGCTATTAGATCGTGGAAGGCTTTACCCCTATAAAATATTTATTTGTTAAATAAAATGGGTTATATAATTCCTTTAATAGCAGTACAGTGTTCCATCCTCTCAGAGGCACAGAAAGTATAAACAGGAAGAACACAGCAGCTGCAGATCAAGTAGACTTGGTTTTTAGCCCTAGAAACGGAACATACAAGATACTGTGTGGATATATTAGTGTATTAGATGAAACATATGTGTATGTACACATATACAGTGGCTTGCAAAAGTATTCGGCCCCCTTGAACTTTTCCACATTTTGTCACATTACAGCCACAAACATGAATCAATTTTATTGGAATTCAACATGAAAGACCAATACAAAGTGGTGTACACGTGAGAAGTGGAACGAAAATCATACAAGATTCCAAACATTTTTTACAAATAAATAACTGCAAAGTGGGGTGTGCGTAATTATTCAGCCCCCTTTGGTCTGAGTGCAGTCAGTTGCCCATAGACATTGCCTGATGAGTGCAAAAATCCAAAAATAGGAAAAAAAAGCTCCAGCAGATTAACTGCAAAACATTTATTATGGGTAGTGGTAACACGACATGTTTCGGGTTAATACCCTTTATCAAGTGTACAAAGACCATAACCATGTGATCTCATTTAAAGCCAAATTGACCTATGACCCACCAAGCACACAGCATTTCAGGAAACTTTCTTAAAGTGATAGTATAATAAGTTAACAAGTTAAACATAAGTGAAGGGTCATTATATAATATACCTTGTGTAAAAAATGCTATAGTTAAATATGGTAATGTTTCATTATACATTAACATTAAAGTGATAGTGCAGCAATTAGCATAAATAATGCCACAATGTGCATAGATTTGTTTAGGTTTGTTAAAATAGCATAAAAGGTAATAATTTATAAGATAATCAAAAACAAGTGCAAAGTGAATAAAGCATACAGTCCAAATACTAAGTCCGTAAGTGTTGATCCAATGTCCTTGGAAATCCATTAAAAACAGTTCCATAAAAGAGGAAGGGAGGTCCAGTTGAACCGAATCCACAAGAAACACTCCTGGGGGCCACTGCACGTTTACACGTGTCTAACCACACCAATGATAGGAAACTGCCCATACAGGGCCTATCCAGGGTAATATAATCCTTTATATATTGAAATTGCCTATACATGTTTAAATGCAACATTTTCAAATCATTTACGTATAAATTATTGTTACGAAATGGATACAATAAGCTGCAAAATATGCAAAAAGTTACTAATGAAGTATTACTTTTAACAGGCCAGCCTTATTATATATCTCTATCTCCTGTAATAGGTGACTCACCCATACCAATTTTTTTATTTTTATACAGCAGGAAATCCGTGTTTCGCAACGACTAGCAGGCTAACTTTATTCACCTGAAAAATAGAGTGGACAATACATAATTGAACCTACAGGAAACAGAGTAAACTATATTGTTCATTCATACCTCTGGGCATGACACAGTCTAGGCGCCTTATCCACCTAGCCTCTCTTTGTAATAGCAGCTTCTTCCAATCCCCACCTCTTACAGGTTTTTGTACCACCTCCAACACTTTCCATTTTAACTGACAGGCACTGTGCTTATTATCAATAAAGTGCCGTGACACAGATGTATCCGTGTAAGAATCCTTCTTAAAATTCCGAATATAGTTCTTATGCTCTTTTATACGTGTATTAACCGGACGGAAGGTTTTTCCCACGTATAGCATTCCGCACGGGCACTTTAATACATATATCACAAACTTGCTCTTACAAGTGGCATATGCTTTTAAAGGGATTTCCACTCCACTTAGTGGATGGTGTATGTTAGACCCCTTAATAATGGAACTGCAGCAATTGCATTCCATACATGGAAAAGTGCCTATCTTAGGTTTGCCTTCAAACAATGTCTTTGTACTAAATGATTGTGTTGGACATAAGATGTCCTTAAGAGACGAACCTCTTTTATACGCAAACCTAGGAAGCTTGCTGAATAAACTGCCATGTTTTGTATCTGATTGTAATATGGGCCAGTACTTTCTAATCACATTTTCTATTTTCCGGCTTTTCTTATCAAATTTCCCCACAAAAGTCATTCTATTGTCATTACAAATATGAGATTTAGGCTTTAATAATTGCTCACGAGGCAACTTACCAACCTCATTAGCGACATGTTCTAATTTTTGTTTGGGGTAACCCCTATCCATAAAACGCTTTGTCAAATCATTAGCAGCATCTCTATACAAAGAGTCATTAGAAGCGATTTTCCTTGCCCGAATATACTGACCCTTAGGTATTGCTTTCAATTGCTTTCATTTCGTAACAATAATTTATACGTAAATGATTTGAAAATGTTGCATTTAAACATGTATAGGCAATTTCAATATATAAAGGATTATATTACCCTGGATAGGCCCTGTATGGGCAGTTTCCTATCATTGGTGTGGTTAGACACGTGTAAACGTGCAGTGGCCCCCAGGAGTGTTTCTTGTGGATTCGGTTCAACTGGACCTCCCTTCCTCTTTTATGGAACTGTTTTTAATGGATTTCCAAGGACATTGGATCAACACTTACGGACTTAGTATTTGGACTGTATGCTTTATTCACTTTGCACTTGTTTTTGATTATCTTATAAATTATTACCTTTTATGCTATTTTAACAAACCTAAACAAATCTATGCACATTGTGGCATTATTTATGCTAATTGCTGCACTATCACTTTAATGTTAATGTATAATGAAACATTACCATATTTAACTATAGCATTTTTTACACAAGGTATATTATATAATGACCTTTCACTTATGTTTAACTTGTTAACTTATTATACTATCACTTTAAGAAAGTTTCCTGAAATGCTGTGTGCTTGGTGGGTCATAGGTCAATTTGGCTTTAAATGAGATCACATGGTTATGGTCTTTGTACACTTGATAAAGGGTATTAACCCGAAACATGTCGTGTTACCACTACCCATAATAAATGTTTTGCAGTTAATCTGCTGGAGCTTTTTTTTCCTATTTTTGGATTTTTGCAGTTGTATTTGGTTGCAGCACAGAGCAACAACTAGGAGCTAAAGCATTTTTCGTAAGTACTTTATACAAAGTTCACCAATAATTTTTCATTTTTGATTGCCTGATGAGTGCTAATGACTAAATAGAGTGCCCCTGTGTGTAATCTAATGTCAGTACAAATACAGCTGCTCTGTGACGGCCTCAGAGGTTGTCTAAGAGAATATTGGAGGCAACAACACCATGAAGTCCAAAGAACACACCAGGCAGGTCAGGGATAAAGTTATTGAGAAATTTAAAGCAGGCTTAGGCTACAAAAATATTTCCAAAGCCTTGAACATCCCACGGAGCACTGTTCCACCGATCATTCAGAAATGGAAGGAGTATGGCACAACTGTAACCCTACCAAGGCAAGGCCCATGGTGACTCTGGGGGAGCTGCAGAGATCTACAGCTCAGGTTGGGGAATCTGTCCATAGGCAACTATTAGTCGTGCACTGCACAAAGTTGGCCTTTATGGAAGAGTGGCAAGAAGAAAGCCATTGTTAACAGAAAACCATAAGAAGTCCCGTTTGCAGTTTTCCACAAGCCATGTGGGGGACACAGCAAACATGTGGAAGAAGGTGCTCTGGTCAGATGAGACCAAAATGGAACTTTTTGGCCAAAATGCAAAACGCTATGTGTGGCGGAAAGCTAACACTGCACATCACTCTGAACACACCATCCCCACTGTCAAATATGGTGGTGGCAGCATCATGCTCTGGGGGTGCTTCTCTTCAGCAGGGACAGGGAAGCTGGTCAGAGTTGATGGGAAGATGGATGGAGCCAAATACAGGGCAATCTTGGAAGAAAACCTCTTGGAGTCTGCAAAAGACTTGAGACTGGGGCAGAGGTTCACCTTCCAGCAGGACAACAACCCTAAACATAAAGCCAGGGTAACAATGGAATGGTTTAAAACAAAACATATCCATGTGTTAGAATGGCCCAGTCACAGTCCAGATCTAAATCCAATCGAGAATCTGTGGCAAGATCTGAAAACTGCTGTTCCCAAAGGCTGGCCATCTAATCTGACTGAGCTGGAGCTGTTTTGCAAAGAAGAATGGGCAAGGATTTCAGTCTGTAGATGGGCAAAGCTGGTAGAGACATACCCTAAAAGACTGGCAGCTGTAATTGCAGCAAAAGGGGGTTCTACAAAGTATTGACTCATGGGGGCTGAATAATTACACACACCCCACTTTGCACTTATTTATTTGTAAAAAATGTTTGGAATCATGTATGATTTTCGTTCCACTTCTTACGTGTACACCACTTTGTATTGGTCTTTCACGTGGAATTCCAATAAAATTGATTCATGTTTGTGGCTGTAATGTGACAAAATGTGGAAAAGTTCAAGGGGGCTGAATACTTTTGCAAGCCACTGTAGATATGTAAGTGTACGTAGCCTTAGGGACCTTACCCTTGTTTCTGCCACCACTCCAGGAATCTCCCCTAGCTGCCACTCTCCTTCCTACTGTTCCCTCTCACCAGTGACATATACAGCTCAATCATCCGAAGGACAACAAAATAATTTACCAGCAGGCAGATGCAGTGTCTGGGGGTGGCTTGGAGTCCCAAAGTACAGTTGGGAAAGAAGAAAAACATATTGAAATCTGATTTTGGCACCCAAAATGTGAGGGATGGGGGGCACAAGCAGTTATAAATGACTCTCTACTGCCGCTGTCATCAAAAGAGACTTTCCAGGTCTCACGGTTGTGTCATTTATCAACACCGGGCTAATTTGCTACATGGTAGTAACTAGTGATGAGCAAATTTTTTCGGCAGGCATGGATTTGCAGCGAAATTCTGCATTTTGCCATTGGCAAATTGTTTTGCCGAACTTCCTTGAAATTTCACCCCAAAAATTCACATTCGAGTCAAAAAAGGGCATGGTCGCGTAAAAATAAATTGCACATGTCAGAAAAGTCAAATTGCAAATCTTTCGCCGTTTCACTAAACGGCAAATAAACAGGCCACTTGAGAGCCTGCATCCTGCTCTCAATTCTCCCAATTCCATTAAAATCCACTCCAAAGCTAGGATTTTAGTGGATATGCGAGAAAGTTGTGGGCTTTTCTTTTTGGGTCAGAACTGAGGCAGAAAGGGTTGGGTTTTTGTCAGTTTAAATTTCCATCTTATATGGTTCTTCTTTCTTTGACAGTGCTATGCTAAAATATATGTTCATGTATCCCTCCAAATTCTAGGAAATCCCTAATCTCACAAATCTCAGATACTGAAGATTTTTGATAGGGGTTTGCAAGGGGTGCTTCTGGCCCTCTTGCCAGGCAAAACCAATGGTGCCCACTGCCTTGCCCTTGGTTCACCTCTCCTGTGCTCAGACTGGGGAAAGGTGGTGGGGTACAGAAAGAGTAATTCCACTCTCTGCACTAGAGGAGACACATTTCCAGTTTCCTGATTTTTCCCTTTACCCCAATAAAGTCTCCTATAGTAAGGTTCACATTTTCCCTCATTATAGAAGTGGCCCTAGAGATCACACACCTCTACAAATATATCCAAGTGACTGCCACATGATAAACATGTAATCTGTATGTAGTTAGCAAGAAAAGTTCTAACAATTACCTTCCAGATCTCTATTGTGCAATAAATTACATCTTCATGTGAAAAAAAAGCTTCCGATCGATAATCAACAATCCAGGATTTGGATTTTCTATATGGTTAATATTAAAATACTGCTTTTCTGCAGTTTTCTCAATTATGTTCACTTCCCAATACAAAAATAGACAAGGCATACATCATTATCCTGGAAAAGAAAAAGGCAATAATTTCCAGTTTAATTAAGAGCATTTGACTTTTTTAATCAATTTTGAGGAGCAAGTGTTTTGCTTGAAATGAACTGATTCAATTTGGAATACAGTGAAAAAATATGCATGAAGATTGGAAACGAAGTTCAGTCTTGCAATGTATGCCTTTATACATAATATACTATATAAATGTGTGTGCACATATGGGCATGCATGTATAAATAAATATATATATATACATACACATACATATGCAGGAATGCATGCACGCACACACAAGTCTTGTTTAAGATCTATTATCAGAGTGCCTAGTACCATTTAAACATGGAGTACTGTCTGTCTCTGAAGGTCTGTAATATTTTGCCAGCAGTATATTCATTATGTCCTATTATAATCATACATGGGGGAATCAAAGGCAGTGATTATGCTTAGATATTGTAGGTGCATCCAGTAGTACCAACACCATAGTCAGAGGTTTGGATATCAAGCTATGCATATTTGTAGGCAAAAATATGTGCTCACAGCACTTTGCACTACATCATGTCTGCCAATCTGCTAGATGGACCTGATAGAAAACAGCAATCTGTCTTTTCCTGTGTTAAGGCAGAACATTGAAGCATACGCCACATACTACTGATCTTTTTTGGAATGACTATTAGGACACACCACTTTGCTTTGTACACAATTCTTCCAGCAGGAAAGCGTCTAGTTTTTGTTTGTTTCCAAAAGTGGCCACAATCGAGCAGCTATTTATTTTAGTATATTTCATTTAAACATTTATCAAGCCTTCTTATCTGATGTTTGACCAGAAGGTAAGTCAAAAAAACTCATTGCTGTTTTCTGGTGCTTTAGAAGTGCTTGGATGATTCTCCCAAAACTGAGTGTTCACTTTTAAATGAACTTTTAGTATGATGTAGAAATTAATATTCTGACACGATTGCAGTTTGTCTTCAATTTTTAATGTTTCTTTTTTTTTTAACTTTAGCTTTTTGTGTACCAGCTCTTCAGTTTGGAAATACAGCAGCTTTTTGGATGCTATGGCCCATTTTACCCTAGCAACCAGACAGTGGTTTGAATAAAAAGCTATAATATGAATTGGAGAGGGCCTAAATAATAGTCATTTATAAAAATTATGTTGTTATCTTCGAAATAATGTCATACAATGTGTATTTTTTCCCCAGACTAAAACTACATTAAAATGTATGTATTTCACACCACATCAGACACAGAATAAATTGCTGAATTCAACTGGAAAAAGTGATGTAAAATGCTGTGTAGAAGATGTTGGTGGTCATATTTTTGCATCCTTTGGTGAATTTTTCCCTTTTCCTTCTTGGGGGTCTCATCAATCTTGGGCCCATTGAAGCTCTTTAATGAAGCCTTCCTTCCTTAGTTGCTTGGGCATTTACCAACCTTAAACAAAATCCCCACTTGTATACTTCTTAGCCTTCTTTCAGGTCCCCACAGTGCAGCTGCACATTGGAGCTTTACTCAAAAATAAGAAATGCAAATCACTTACCTGTATCCCCAGTGAAGTAAAAACTTAAAGGGTTCAGGCACTGCATGTGTTTGAAGGAGCTGTGACCTGATAAGTAAAGATATGTAGGGGTCCATGGGGGGATAAGTCAAAGATCTAATTACTGGAGAGGTCAAAAGACTAGTGCAAAGCTGCAGTGTTGTCCATACCAGTTCTTAATGATTTTAAACTAAATGCATTTGTTTGCATTCATGCCTATGTCATTTAAATGTCTTTTTGAAGATCTGATTTCACAGAAAAGAATTCTGTACTAGACAACCTAATTGAAAAAAAAATGAATGCATTGTGAATGAATTGTTGGCCTTGAATTCATTGATATCCTAAGTGTAAATATTTTGAATAAGTTGTAATAACTATATTGTTTTGTTTGTATAAGATGCAATAATGAACAAACACTTTTTCTGCCAAGGGCCTAGAAGTGTGGAGAGGCCAGTAGGACCCTAAATAATGACCAATTAGTTAACAAAGTTAACAAAACCTCCAAAAATCTCCATAAAATTCCATTTTGGCTGGCTTTTTTGGGGTATTTTCACAGTGGCACTGGGCTGGCACAGTGTCTCCATCTTGTGGGGTCCAAATAAATATCTATGGTGACCCTAGATTAACATACAGGTAAGATGATTAACATACAGGTAAGATGATTAACATACAGGTAATAGCTAAGCAGTAATTATTTTTGTAGCAGGGCAACTAGTGCTAAAGCCAATTCTCGCATCTCTGGGGATTATTGTTGCCTCTGACTTATCAACTGTATGTTTTCAAAAGTATCTTTAAATTGTATCCTTTCATTATTAATTCCATAAAAATAGTATTTAGGGTTTACACTGTAGTGGTAAGTTGCAGTTGCTACAGGTATCAAGAATGTTTGTCTGGACAAAGCTGCTGTTTAATCCAAGAATTTGTTTTTGGGTCAATCTTTCCAGAAATGGGCCCCCCTCCAGCCAGGAAGAACAAGTAGATCTTTACTCTTTCGTTTATTCTGATTCCAATGCTTACTTGACACAAAGTGCAAAATCTGTATTAGTGTGCATTCTACAGAATGTTTTAGGAGTATTGGAAGTCCCATAATGTATCCTAATACATGTATACAATCTTTTAACACAAGAGAAGTAGTCTATTACAAACCTAAGAAATTATTTATTATTAATAGGAGCTCACATTTGTAGCTGTACAGCCTGTGATTTCATACAATTTTCTAGATGATATAAGTCCAAATAAATTTAGAAACTTTAGCTGAAGAGAACAGTAACATCTCCTAATGCACAACATGCACAACAATTTTAATAAAACCTCACGTTTAAAATGTTTATAAGTAAGTTAGAATCTTGTGTTAATAAAGATATAAAATATGTCTCTGTATATATAGTACATTTATATCTATATATACACTTATCTATATATAGATACATATATATTTAGGGGCTGATTTACTAACCCACGAATCCGACCCGAATTGGAAAAGTTCCGACTAGAAAACGAACATTTTGCGACTTTTTCGTATGTTTTGCGATTTTTTCGGATTCTGTACGAATTTTTCGTTACCAATACGATTTTTGCGTAAAAACGCGAGTTTTTCGTATCCATTACGAAAGTTGCGTAAAAAGTTGCGCATTTTTCGTAGCGTTAAAACTTACGCGAAAAATGCGCAACTTTTCGCGTAAGTTTTAACGCTACGAAAAATGCGCAACTTTTTACGCAACTTTCGTAATGGATAGGAAAACTCGCGTTTTTACGCAAAAATCGTATTGGTAACGAAAAATTCGTAAAGAATCCGAAAAAATCGCAAAACATACGAAAAAATCGCAAAATACCGATCATTACGAAAAAAACGCAATCGGACTCCATTCGACCCGTTCGTGGGTAAGTAAATCAGCCCCATAGTGTTTGTATTTAGCTATAATCAAAAAATAATTATTTCTTTTGGAGAGAGTTTGATTTAGGAAGCCATGCCTAGATGAGCTACACTGATTATGGAAGATTTCACAGCCCAGTGATGGATGAATATACAAAGTCCAAGCACTAAGTATATGGGAACATTCTTTATCTCAACATGGAGTATGGCAAAGAGCCAATAAGTATTGTGAATCCAGAGGGTAGTACCATATGGCCTAGCACCCTGGACATTAAAGACAAAGGCTAGTATTCCTTCAGGAATTCCTCTTTCTTACTCAAATGAGCAATACAAATACATAAAATATAACTGCAGCCTAAATATTCATTCCACTACTGCAAATAATATTACTAAAAATGCAAAGATGAAATTAAACCCCAATTTTCAAGAATAATCTGCAACAGCAGATACAAAGAGCTTGTTGAAATACACAAGATCCAGCAGGAAATATCTTAAAGAGTTACAAAGATGTGGTTATAAAATATAAAGGTTACAGTGACAAGTAACATAGCATGATTCTGAATGTGGTCAAGGAAAATGGTGCTAACAAGCAATGCACTCTTAGCAGTGCCAGACAATTGCCATGGTCAATACGTTGTCTTAACAACTGAGGCCACGGTCATGGAACGGTCACAAAAAGGTTGGCTAATGCTTATAGCAGCTGCACTGACCTTGACCATATGCTTAGAGTAAAAAGTCTGCATTAAAAACAGTCCCTTTCAATAGGTTGAAACCCCAAAAATAAAATATTGCCAAATTTAAAAAAAAACTGTAATTCTAAGCAACTTTCCAATACATGTTCATAAAGTATTTTCAGTGTTTTTAAAGTTATTTGTAAATGTAACTTCAGCTTAAATAACATTCTTCTGCCCTCTTCTGAACTGCTGGTTTTGTCTCTTGCATTCTTCTTTACAGGCCTGTTAATCAACTGGGTCCTGCTACTTTTTTTTAAAAGTCAGAACCACTAGGGCTGAGAACAGAAAGGTACAGAGAGATTTTGAGTATTATAATCAGAGCATTGTAATTAATGTATACTGGAAAGTTACTTATAGCTAATCAATAACTGTAATGCAACTACTAATGCTTACAATTTATTTTATTAGGCAAAATGTTATTTTTGGGCATGCAGCCCCTTTAATTTTCCAAAATGAATAAATTAGTGCTGCTCTTATGAAATACCAGGCCATTCCACTAGGCCTGGCTACAAATCCCAGTCTTTTTTTTATTTTTGTTTTTCTGGTGTAAAAACAAATATGTAGAATTTACTTATAGTATTATACAAAACTGGAGTCCACTGGGTTTCTTATGGAGAAATTCCCCACAGCACAATGGCTATTTTAACCTTGACAGGGTTAATTTCATTATTATCTTTTCAAGCTGTTATATGAAATACTGTAGAGACGCAACTTTTAACATACTGGTGTGTGAAAAGCATGATACAGTTTTTTTATCACACGCAATTTTTATATGCTGTCTCACTGTTGTTTATGCGAAAGAAAAAAAATAAAATCCCTTGGGTGCTGTAAGAGCTCCAAATAACGTAATGCATTAGAAACTGCTGAAGATTCTATGGTACCCATGGTACTAAAATGGGCAGGAATGCTACTATTAAATCTGGCTATTATTAAAGAGACAGTAAGTCTAAAATAAAAGAGAGTGCAACAACATTAACAAATGTATTATATTAAACTTTCTGTACCATTAGTGAGAGTGCAATTATTAAGTGCTTTGTTTCAATGCAGCTAGAGGAAGTGCTTTCCCTTTGCAACCACCATTTCCTAGTATGTATTGCAGATCCTCCCTATGGTAAGTTATAGCAGGACTTTAGGGTCAAAGAAATTTGCGTCCCTTAACTTCCTAAATGGTAGCTCATGCAGGAATGCTTTACACTTACAGTTGGGACTACTTAAATGAACAACAGAGGCTGTCAAATACAATTGATTTCTATGGTGTATGATTAAAAACCTGAAAAACTGATGACCAAAAACTACTATCCAGTGAGTAGACCAGGTTTAAGGAATGGATCTTTGTGTGTCTGGACACCTTGCGTTCATACACCTAACTTTCATGAACTTCTTAAAAGGGTTGTTCATCTTTAAATTAACTTTTTATACTGTATGTTGTAGAGAGCACTATTCTGAAATAATTTGCAAGTGGTCTTCATTTTTTCATTTTTTATTATTTAAATTATACAAATGATCAAATTATACTAGCAACTAGACCGATCTTCCCTCAAAACTTAGGGGTCTTGCACATACATAGAAATTCTGAGGCCAGTGGACACTATAAATTTTGTAATTCTTCTGACCTAAAAATATATACATTAATACCAGTGTCGGCATGGCATAAGCCAGTGGTTGTTGGTCAGCACATGAGCAAAATAGGACTGCTGTATTTAGCAGGTGGTACAGCAAGCCTATATATGAAAGTAAAATAGCACCAAAGTTATGTTGGTGCTTGGTTCCCATTACATTAAGTATAAACAACTAAATTCTAGCTGCATACATATTAAGAAAAACAAGAAAAATTTTATTGAATTCAGTTTTTTAAATGGTATATTTAAGTTGTGTGCACCAAAAACATTGCAGATACTGGGTGCACTTCAGCATGTAACGGTTTATTAACTAACATATGTGCTAAATTGCACCATTGCATTTCCAGTAGCAGTTAATTAGCAGGTTGCTTTGAACAGTCTTTTTCAAGTTAGAAAAGAAAAGATCTGATTGGTTGCTATGGGTAACTGCAATGGTGCAATTTAGCACCTATGTTCATAAATTAGCCCCAAGACCTAGATAAAGAGTTTGTCATACCATGGAGGTTTTACTTTGACTGGTTCAACTAAAACATTTAACACATTAAAGTGATACTAACACTAAAAAACTACTCTTCAAAATATGAATGTACATTAAAAGTTCCCTATAGGTCATGCTGATCCATTTTCACTGATAGTGCTGCTTTTGTAAGTAATTGTTATTTGAAGTTCCTAAACCTGACTGTTTTTCCAACCTGATTGTCCCTTCTCTGTCAGTTATAGTTTCTAATGCTAACGGACTACTGCTGCACAAATATGGCAGCCCCCTCATAGAGGAACATGGGGTCAATATTAGATGCATCAAACAAATACTTTTATGGCAAAAATATAAATAGTAGGCAAAGACAATGTTATGATAGATTGAAAAAAGGTGTAATTTTTGCTGTCAGTATCTCTTTAATAAAGAATGAGGTATGAAGTATGAGTGGGCATGGCCTGTTTTCAGTTTTATAACACCTGTAATATAAAGTCAAACTTCCCATTGTTGGCCCACAATTTACTAGCTCCTAGACAAACACGACCTCTTGTGCTTGCTTTCCATTTTCACTGTTAAATCTGTCTGTAAGTTTTTTCTGTGTCTGCAATGACTTGTCCACCACAACTAAAGCATCACTCTTTTTATTTATTTGCTACTTCAGGAGGAAAAGTACAAATGGTGTTGAATTCAGATATACAAGCTATCCGTGTATGAAAATGAGATCAGCAATGGTTTTATTGCAGCAATTGCTTCAGTATATAAAGTAATCTGCCTGACTCTAACTCTCTCTGTACTGAACCCTGGAGAATAGACTGCTGTAACATTTAATGATAATTGGTGAATCCTCCACTAAAATGATTGTGGCATGTTTAGGCTGCTGACAGTGGGGTTAAAATTCAAAATACATCTCAGCTATTATCCCCTATAAAAAGTGCCTTTTTAAAACCCATATGGCGACTTCCTTTGACCTGCATTCCCATCCCTAGCTCTTTGTCACTGCTGTCACTTATAAAGAATCACTTGACTTACAAAAAAAAAAAAAATTCAAAAGGAGACAGAATATAATCAGTCGATCCCAGAAGAATCGAAAGAAAGAACACCCTACCGCTCTGGTTATCATTCCCATAGTGATACTTATATTATTGATGTGATTGCTATGCTAATTTGGAAAGGGGAAAAACATGTATTTTGAATGTGTTCAATAGGAATTTCATACACATCAAACTTGAAAATGGAGAAAGAATCCCAGAACTTTTTTTTTTCTTGCATGGGAGCCAATTCTTCCCCTTTATTTTAAGGTCACTTTGATAAAGCTGTGTCCATAAACTTTCTTAGTCTACAGACAAAGAGACTTAAGGTTTATATAGAACAGAATATATCAGCAAATCTTTAAAAGTTTTGAAAGCTTTTGCTTGTAACTAAATTTATCAAACCAGTATTTGTAAAAATGTAACCAGGCGATTAAAATCCAAACTACAGAAACACAGTATATAATGACAGACATAAAGGGAAACAAAAACATTCAGATCCTATACTTTAAATCTCTACAAACTAAAATGAAATCAACTTTCTTTTTATATCCTTGGACATTTTTTTCTAGAACCTATTTGTAGCCTGATTTTATGCATTGTTGAAGTAAACAGATTTAAAATGTATCCCAGGCATCTTAAGGGAACTCATTTCCGTCAAGACGAAACTAGTCTTACCTGAATCAATGTTTTAAGAGTCCCTGTGGTTTGGCATTTTGAATAATCAATCTGTCTCCATCTCTTCTTAATCATGCACATCACAGGCTGCCCCCCCTACACACACACACATACATACAACCCCTTGTTTGTCAACCCTTTGGATTCTGGCTTTTTGTTATTAACATGACTGTAATGTCACATTCAATGCTTTTGTCCCCCTGAAACAAGCATCTCATTGGTGTATCTTGATACTTTTTTTATTACTAAATCTCTTTTTCCCATAATTACTTCACAATCATTATATAATCCCATAACAAAGGCTCTATTGAAGGACCCAGCTTTTGTAAACTATGGGACACAGAATCCATAATTGCATTTTTCCAGCACCCCCCCTTCCTTTCTTTAGCAATACCCCACTGCACCAGTCATATCTTTACCTTGTTTGTTCTGCTCACATTATTTACCAAAACCATTGCCCTCAGACCCCAATTCACTAAAGTTTTTTTTTATTATTTTTATTATTTTTTAACTTATAGGTTTGAAAATCAAACTCATTTTAATGATTATTCCAAAACCTCTAAGGCAGAGAACCACCATGACGTTTTCCCCCTGTAAGTTTAATTACCGTATGCTAATTTTCATGCCTACTACGTGATTAATTAAAATCATATTTTCATAATGGTTTGGCAGTGGTATTGTTTTCAGGATTCTTCTAAATAGTCCGTGTAAATAATGTCAGATTTTTTTTAAGGAGTGGAATGCAGACTGGCATTTAATGGGGATTAACCCTCTGCTGCCAGGAGGGTGGTGAAGGGGGTTGGCAGAGCAGCCCCTACACTCCACCCCTTGCAGAAGCGCAGGGGTTAAATGTTTGTGTGCCTGCGATTGGCACCATAACTGCCTTATTTACATTAAATACGCCACAAGGTTACAGTGCAGATCAGCGTCATTTGATCGCTGATTACTTGTGTTGGACGCAGGAGCTGGGACCTTCTCCCTGTACGCACAAAGGGACCTCAGAGAGAGAGAGAGAGGAGTTTCTCAGATAACAGCCACACTTGCAATAGTTTCCAGAAACAGGTAAGGGCACCGAATGTGTGTGTTTGTGCCACCCCCCTGCCTCCAGCCAAGCTGTCAGGCATCTTTGATCGCCCCACAGACTGGAAATCGAGGATGCTCATGTGGGATTCCCAACCTGAAACCCTCCAGCTGTTGCTGAACTACAACTTCCACACCCCACCCCTCCCAAAACACACACCCTCAGCAGCTTTCGGCTGCCGAGGAGTGTTGAGAATTGTAGTTGAAGAACAGCTGAAGGTCTGCTGGTTGGGCTAATAGAGATAGCGATGTGTTTAATAAGTATATAAGCCAAGGTCAAGGAAGATAGGGCTTGGTATAAAATGAATGATCACAGAGCGTTTCTTTGCAGGTTATTATATCAAGGGTTCGGCTTGTGGCTCATCAAAGCTAAATGCCGCAAGAGCTATCTAGTTGCTGTGAATTATGCCAAGACGACAATGGAGAGGCTTTTTTTTTTTTTTTTTTTTTTTAATGGTACAATGCATTTCACCTACCAGATAGGGGGAGTCCGAGCTGAGGGATGGGAATGTCTTGTGATCTCTATCAATGAAGCGGGCTCATTCTGCCAGCAAGGACGCACTCTCAGCCAGTAGCCCGCGCCCGGGAGGTACTGGGGACACTTGGGACAAGTGGGACCCCCCGCCTGCACTTTTCCCCTCTTCTCACCCCCCCTCCTCCTTTTCTCCTCCTACCCAAAAGCGAAACAGAACATGATCAAGTCAATCATATGGACATGCCTCATTATTCATTGAACACAATCTTTTTCCAAGGCTCCTTCACATGCAGCACTCCGTGCGAGGATCTGTGCTAGAACCTTGCAAGGTAAGAAACAAGACAAAAGGAAGGGGCCATGGGGTGATTATCTGAAGGGGGGTGTACTGTTTTGGCGGAGGGTGCATTTCTTGCCCGGTTTGGGGACCCAGGATCCAAGTCCCGTTTGTTTGAGGGTAGTGAGCATTCATTGTGATTTGTTGATTTGGGGGCTTTTGGGGGTTTTGCATGTTTGTTTATGAGCGTGGGTATGGGGCCTGGCTTTGCAGTTTGATTAAAGAGAAAATAAAGAGTCTAATTAAATCTCCCTGGCAGTGACGTTGGCAGAAGGGCTGTCAGGGGAAGCAGATAATGAGAGGAGCCGGAGCCATTGAACGGCGCTCTTACAATTTAGCCTGGAGAAATCAGGCGATTCCTGGAGATGGGTCTGTGGGTGCCTGGGGCTTTCCCCGATCCCGAGAACCGTTACTTTCTTTTCCTGCTTCGCATCAACTTCCTATGGGAGGGAAAGTTTCTCTCGTGTAGCGGCATAGTGCAAGGGCTTCGTTGCAAGGGAAAGTTTCGGAGAAGTGAGTGGCTGGGTCCCCTGCACGGGAGGTGCATGTGGGGAGACACCGGGACTCTGCTGCCCTTAATACACTGTCTCCAGCGTGCCCCATATGCCAAACTTAGGGAGAGATGGCAATGCCTCCGAGACCTGCCATTTTGTACTCTCATCGAGCTCCCTGCACAATGCTCGGAGCAGCCCTAGTGACATTCAGGGAGGATTTAAATGTCAGGGCAGGAGGGGGGCAGGGGGACAGGAGCACCTGCTGGCGCTTTGTGCTCACAGAACAGGTTACTTACTGGGAGGTGAGAGAAGAGCTAACTGCTGGATTAACAAGGGCTGGTGGGTTGTTACTCCCCATTAACCCAGAAATCAGTCAGTCGTATCCCTGGTACTGCTGATGAACTACACATCCTGACACAACTGCGGGAGGGGGAGAGGGTGTACAGAGTTGTAGTTTAAAAGCAGTCTAAAAGTCGGACAATTCAAGTAGGCTACTTATACAGGGTGACCTGTGGAGTTTACTTACCTTCAGCCATTGCTAAAGACCTGCTTGCCTGTAACTGTTATCCCTGTAGGGTGAGCGGCAGATAATATAGAGGTCCATTGAGAGGTTCTGTACCAGCTGTGGGATGTCAACCCTGACCGATGTACTAACAAAATTCTACCGATCCCTTGTTTGTCTTGGAAGAGTGTTTGCTGCCCGATCACTCTGGCTGCTGTGAGTGCCAGAAGGTCTGTTATGGTGGCCCCGGCGAATGACTGAATTATGGCATATCTCTTGATCCTCCTTTGCAGTGCTCATACTCAATCTTTGCAAAAGTTAGATCTCATGTTTTGATGGCAGTTCGTGTCCTGGGAGGATGATTTTTGTTGCTATACAACTGTATTGGAACAGGTACCGTGATGTGTCACTTAGAGCATTTTGTGGCTAGGGGGCATCATATAAAGAGCTGAGATGCTGTCCCTAAACCAAGTTGAAGTACAGTGATGCCATACTACCTAAACAGAGGCGTGGTGCATCTTTTAGATGTGGGATAAGGGCGTCGAGGGCACCCTTTCTGCCATGCACTTATCAAGTGTGCCAACACCGGGCACGGTCAGCAGTCGAGTATTGCACTGGTGATTGCAGTGGTATTAGATGGATATGGTATAAAACGATATTTATATAGCGACCCAGTGCGTGAAATCGCTTTTCCCTGAATTTAAATCGTGGGGATTCGGAATCTCTTGCATGAAATCAGTCGCTGATGTGTGATTAGCACTCATTAGAGAGGGAGGAGGCGCTCACGGCGATACCCCTTCTTAGTACATTGTATTCGCACCCTGAAATGAGGACTTGTTTTGCCATAAATAATGAGGGGAACCAGGAAATTACCATTTGTACCAGAGACTCTATGTGCATTTGTACAAAATACAATGTATCGACTTTCTTCCCCTATCTCTTCCATACAAGGCTCCTAAATACAATGTATCAACAGAGGGGAAACAGCACCTAGTTACACTTGTTTCCACTGGTGGGGAATCAGATAGAAGTTGTCCCATTCAATTCAGGTTTTCTGCCCAACCAAATTGGTGAAGGTGTCACAGAGGGGCAACTTAGTGGGGTTGGCTGAGCCATGTATTGTGCCTTGCCTGTTATTTACCACTCATGTGCTGTATCTTGTTCCCAGGCGATTCACTTCTAATTTAGTCACGTTGTTAAAGTATAATAGATTTTGTCATTGTATACACATTGCAGATCGTATACAGACGTAAGGCGGAGTTAATTTTATAAGGAGTCTCAACACTTAGTATTTTTGTTGCCCTCATACTTCAGAGCAAGCGAGTTGCAAACTCCACTCAAGTGGCTATTTTTGCCTAATTTTAACGCTGGGCTTTGATTGCATTTGCCATTTTCCAGCTGAACTACTCGGTTTGTTTGAGCTTGCTGTTGGAAGACTTAACTTCTCTATCACGCTCTGACAGCTTGAAATGCAATGGTCTCGACGAGGAGTAACTTTAGAGAGGCCATACTCTCTGAGGCAGCCTGGGAAACTGCGGGCCACACCCGGCGCGCAAAGGGTTATGTCTTATTGCTCCCAGGGGAGAGTTGGGTCTGGTGGCCGGCGAAAGTGTATGTGTGTAAACAAGGAGGGGGGCTCGCCGTGACTGAACAATAAGAGGCAGTGGAGGGGAGGAGGTGAGGAGGACAGTACCCATGGGGGCGGAGCTTTGTGGCTGTGCTGGGGAGGCTGCTGTGGGCGCCGAGTCCGCTGCTTCTGTTTTCCCGCTTTTGTGTAGTTTAGACGAGGAGCCAACAGGGGCCGTGATGGTAGTGCGCACTGTGACCCCTCACTCACACACACTTACGCACCCACGCAAGCACTGTCAGTGAAAGGATGGCTATGCTGAGAGGAAACTTTCTCAGCCAGTGTAACTGTGATGGCTTAAAATATGTCACATGTAATGGATTATTTCTCATGCCTTGCCCTGCCTGTGGCCATCCAAGCTCCTGCTGAAGCCTTAGCATACTGCAGCCAAGGCCTGCCACCCTGATGTGAGACTTGCAGTTCAGTTTTAGTTATTAGCCCTTATATTGCACATGCATTTTCTAGTTTTCTTAAACATTTAGTATTGTAGATGAATTACCTTAAACTTGATACAAACATAATTTAACTGACATACAGCAATGATTCACTGGGTAGAGCAAATTCTACACAGTAATAGTTACTGTGTAAGCAAATATCTCAGCATATGAATGCAGTTAAAGTGTTTACAAATGTCCAACTTTATTTTAATTTTTAAGAACTTGAACTTATTTTGGGTTTAGTTTGAATAGGCACTTATTTCACAAAAAACCCTTCATATTCTCTATGGCAATTTTAAGTAATAATCTGCTTTGAAGCCAGTGATATTAACTATTTCCAATCTTCTCAATCCTGTCATTTGAAGTTACATCAGTGAACACAATTGCTTCAGTTTCCACGTATCTTTAATTTCACGTCATTTCCAAATTAACACTTAGCTTGTACACAAGCGTTTGTATATTCAGGCCTCATTTTTAGCTATCGAATTGTGTTCCATTCTGGCAGATGCCGATTATATAGTACACACACATATACACACACATATCAGTTTAAGGCTCATTAAATGCTTTTCGATAACAGTTACAAATCATATTATCACTGTATATTTAATAGAGGAAAAAAAGGCAATGTTATTTTATATTTTAGAAGAGAAGAGAAAGCAATCATGTTGCCTGCAGTTTTTAAGTTTAATAATAATAGCATTTTGGTGTCATTTTTTTCACAATTTTGCCAAAACATTTTCAAGTTTAAGAACATATTTTTATAGAAGATTTTTTGGTACTGGGGAAAATGATCATCCAGAAGATTGTTTTGCTGAGCTATTTACCGCTTTGGTCACCAACATCAGAGGACAGACCTATTTGCTTCGTATAGCATTAGAAATTGATGCTGATCCAGTGAAAACTTGGGAGCTGTTCAGTTTTTTTTTATTTTAAGCTCACTGGTAATGTAATTTGACATATTTTCTTCAGACTGAAGAGCTTTTTAAATTCACTGTGACCTCGGCCCTTATTAACAAAGCTTAAATTAAACTTGTTGCCAGCTGTTACACTTTGACCTTTTTTTTCTTACTTTGATGGTTACGTTATCTGTGTCCACCATTTTTTTTTTGACTAATAAAGATACCCAGACCTTAATTAGTAAGGGATCATAAGTACCTTTGGTCTAGGTTCTCAGAATCTTCACAAACCTAGTTTTTCTCATATGGAAATTATAAAAGCAGAGGTTTCTGTCTTGCATAAAATATATTTATCTACACTTTCAGAACATTGATGCACATGTATTATCTCTGCTTTTTTATGTTTCTTTCATTATTCAATTATTGTGACTCAGTTTTAAAAATGCACCAACTGAACAACAATAAGCTACAGTAGGACTACTTGAAAAGGATGGAATTAAAACAAATGCCCTCCACTAGATCAGCATGTAATGGCCTAGTGGAAAAAAGTGCAACTGCATAGGAAGAAAGGGGGCGCAAAAGTTAAAAAGTAATCTTATAAACCATATGAACCTTTTATTTTCCATTTATAGATGTGTTATCTCATCTGCAGCCTGGTAGTGTAGTAATTGGACAGATGAGAAAATACAAGATGTCTGCTATGATACACAGAAAAACCCCTTGTCAGCAGAGAGTGTCAGCAGGCTCCTCTGGCAACAGAGGGGTTAAGATGTTCCATCAAGAAATGGAAACCTAATGGTGACATCATAACCCCTCACACTTACTGAACAGCTTGTAAGAAATCAGTGGTCAGATCTGTATTATTGCTCGTTTTTCTTGTAGTTGTAAAGACTTTCTCTTTTCTAGCTTCACACACTCATGGAAACTCTGGAAATAAGTAGGAAGTTCACAGCGATATGATGATGTCTGAATTGTTTTATGCAAGAGGAATATTTTAAACAGTGTCATAAGAATAGAAGGTAGTTGCAGACTCCATGGCATGTGGCATGAATACTATGAAAAAAACAACATTTTCATATTGCAAACTTATTACATTAAATCTTGTATTTCTCTTAAATGTATCATTATTATCGAAATAGAGTAGATAATTTGCAGAGTAAAATGTATTGCAGGCAGTGTGTAAATAAATCATTCATCATTTTTCTTATTAAATTCATCACCTTTGACACTATGACTATTGCCAAATATGTCTTGCAATTGCTACAAGATAGAAGGCATTACATTTTTCAATACAGGGGTTTAGAATACAAGTCAAGTTAGTTAAATCTTTTTGCCTCTTTGATACCACATTCTGCCAACTTTTTTAAAATACATTTTATATTGAGAATTACAGGAAAAGTGTGTCAGTGCTTGAAGATAAGATAACTATAACAGTTCTCTTTTTAATTAAAATAGATAAATAAATGTTCCTGTCAGTTTTTGCATTTTAAAGAAGCCTCTTACATTTTGTGAACTTTGAAACAAAGATATGCTTTTTCTTAATAGAAGTGATTATTTTGTATTGCCACAATGACATAGGGTCACTAGATTAATAATGCATTGTAATTTAGGGTCATTAGATTGAAATACAAGGTTATCTGGCATTAAAAGGCACCTCTGTCATTCAGTACTATCTATGTAAATGTATTAACACTTAAAATGTGAATTGTAAAGTTGTTGTGTAGTCCAGTGCAATATATTGCTATTTGTTATGATCCATTTTAGTGGCTCTCTGGTCTGTATTTGTGGACACACACAGTCATTTAAAGTGCTTGATGATCAGTTTTTAATCAAATTGGCAGATCTCTACTTGTGTCCAGCCAAACAATGTAATCCCCTGTGATCTAGTTGAAGATGAAGGTACCATACAACTTAATCTACCAATTTGTCCCTGAAAAGGACACTGATCCTTTCTCTTTTATTACTGTAAGTTGTAGAAAATCAAAGTAATGTTTTTGGTGTATCTAAAATTTTTGTTAATTGGACTTTGATAAAGTGAGGAATAGTTTTTACTAATGTCAGATGGGTAGACACTTTAATGGTTCTGCAGATCAAAGAACCTCTATTATCAATTTAATGCCAGAGTGCACGTCTTGTCTTTCCAAAGCTTCTGTTAAATTTTCTGGTGCCCAGGCAGTTACCTGGTCATGTTCTTTGTTCTTCAGTTAGTCTAGGTGAAGCTTTAATGAAGACATTTCCTTCTTTTGAATCATTTATGATGCGGTATATATAAAATCAATATTGATTGCTTGAAGCTATAATTTGCTTCGTTGCTAATAGTATTGGGTGTTTTATATATTTGTGCTAGTGCAACAACAGTGTTTCTTGGAACGTAGTCCATACACTGCAGATTGAATATAATTTCATTTAAAATTATGTTATGCCATTTATAGCCAGCAAAGGATCTGAGAAATAGCAGGGAAACATATTTAAAGCATCACACAGTGTACTTTTCTATGTATGTGCAAAATCCACAATCTCATTTAAAAAGATAACTGTCCTTAGAAAAAAGTCCATTAAATGGATGCAATCTTATTTGTTTAAAATGTGTGCTGTATCAGTGACATTATCAGTCTCCCAATATGAATCAGACATAAGGAAGAGAAGTGTCATGCTTCTTTCAGCTGCCAGATCAAAAATATGACATCCTGTGTGCCTTTACCTTAATGACCTATGAATGTACACAGACTAATATGCTTTTGCTTTTGTAAATATTGTAGCTCCCCCTCCTACAGAAAAGTTAATTATCAAGCCAGTCAATATTTTTTCTTACTAACATATTCTTTGCATTTAAGTGTTTGCCAGAGCAACAGCATATTAATCAAAGTGTTTTAGGCTAATTGTTCAGTAGGTACATTAAAAGGATATAAATGCGTACATTATTTGGGCTTTTTAGCACAAAAACAACATCTGCACATATATACAAGCGTTGTGAGCTAGTTTTCTAATAATATTGTGTGTATCTGTACAACAACAAGAACAAAACAAAAAAAGAAACAATACTGGTTAATTTACTAGATTCTTAAGGTTGGACTTTAAAAGCATGATGTGCCACACATTATCTAGAGAGTGTGCAATGTGGGGAAAATTATTATTCTTCTCTGGTGCAATACATATCTCACCTATCAAAGGTTTCCATGACAATCAACACTATTGCATACAGTAACATTTGTGATTCTGATGCAGAAATTATAATATTTTAGTGGCAAGAGCTTTAAAATAGCTGCACCAATTGGACTGGTGTTTGGAGGCTGGGTAATTTGCAAAGCTTTTTCTGTGTCTTGGCAGAATCAGCTTTATATGGATTATATGACATTTAACAAAAATAATGCATTACCTAAATTAGATACACATGCAAGTTTGTAATCTTAAATTGTAACAATTTTTTTTAAGTACAGTGAATATTTAAATGTGTAAATCTAGGTATGCAACCTATATATAACTTATATATTTCAACATTGGATTGTATATGCATCCTTAAACACAAACATGCACCCAATGTCCGAAGTTTACACAGAATTCCAAGTAGCAATGTTTTACTAATTTACTTCAAGATGAAGTTGACCCATCTAACTTGTCATCTGTAAATCTTTTAGCTTTGTTCATTTTTTGGGTCCTGTTTATGCATTTTTATCACCAGCAGACTTATAGTTTACACCCAATGCTATTATTTTAACTAATCATGTAACACAGTTACATGAGCGCAGTGCTATAGCAATATAAATCAATCTGTCCTCACTAATCATAAACTGTATTGCATTTAGTCTTTAAAGAACTGACAGCATCTAATGGTAATAACAGGTACAATACGAATTTACCTTCTAATCTCTTTTCCTATTATTTTTGTGTTTTCTGAGTAAAGATCCTAATTTAAAGCCTTCTGAAGAAGCTATGGAAGTACTCATTTTCTGTAGCTAGGGAGATGCCAACCAAACATTCCTATCAACATATTCAGCGATAATCAAATTAGAATTATCATGTGATCCAGTTTGTCATGTGCTAACATATCACAAATCATACGTTATTATTTAATGTGGACAACAGACAATACTTCATTGGATTGCATTCTGCATGTCTGTACAGAATACCTGGTTTGTTCATTTCTCTTTTTGGGGTGTGTATGAGATATTTGCAGAGCTGGTGAGAGAAGTTGAATATCCAGATCATGATCTACCAAACAGACCATCTATGTAGGGTTGCCTCCTGGCTGGTATTTTATCGGCCTTGCCAATACAATGATTCTTGATGCCAATGTTATTAATAGGCAATAATTATAAAAATATAGGAAGCCCAGTGTTTTTTTTGCCACCTCACCCCTTTAATACCGGCCACATATTGAATTCACATCCTGCTTGGCTAATTAGCAATTAATTTAGATGCATTCTGCAGACTAAACTGATTTATGTGCAGCTGTGCAGCATGCATCTAAATCTAATGTAAACTAGCCATGCAGGATATGGATTCAATATGTGGCAGATATTAAAACAGTGTGGTGACTACACCAGTGGAAGCCACACATGTATGTCAGGTGGAGTTTCACATAAATAGGGTTCAGTCCACAGAGGATGTAAAAATCTTTAAAAAAGAAAAACAAATCAAGTGGCAGAATCACATGTGTAACACACACACAGTTATGGGATCTGGTAATTAGAAACCAGTTATCCAGAAAGCTCAGAATTATTTCAATCAAATTACTCAATTTTTTTTTAAATGATTTCCTTTTTCTCTGTAATAATAAACCAGGACCTTGTACCTAATCCCAACTAAGATATAATTAATCCTTATTAGAGGCAAAACTATCAATAAATGAATGTTTAAATGTTTTTTTTAGTAGACTTTAAGCTATAGAGATCCAAATGATGGAAAGACCCCTTATCCGGAAAACCTCAGGTCTCGAGCATTCTGGATAACAGGCCCTATTCCAGTGTATACTTTTAATGATCACAAAAAAAGCATACTGTGTGTGCCAGCAAATCATGTCATAAGTGATATAATGGAACATGGTGTTGCATTGGCAAGTAAGTTTGCTTTTTCTTTTGGGGTGAGATATTTTCAAAGGATTATAACACATAACGGCATGGGGATGGAGGAGGTTTTCCATGGGATTACATGAAAATAGGCATCACGGACACAAATCTTTGGTTGTCCTTTAATACTTTATTCACTGTTTCAGTCTCATGGCTATATCTATAATACTTGGTTATAAGGCTTATTATTACAAGAAGGGCATGACATTTGTTATATATGCTTATCATTACAGGGATATTAATGTGAATATGATTCTTGTAGACAATTTTTGTATAACTGTCTAAATTATGTTTTGCCAATAAATCAGTTTTTGGATTTCATGAAATAAATTAAAGAACAACTGTAATAAGAAAAGAACTAGTTTTCTTGCTGTTTACACAAATGGCTTGTTAACTATAAAAAAAGAGAGAAAGCACTCATAAAATGAGAAAACAGACTCTTCACCCCCTGTTAATTTGAGGCAATCAACTTTTCACAGACTATTAAGAACTGCCACTTTAAGACTTCACTTTAACACACAAATAATAAAGTGTTCCGATAGATGTAATTAACAAAGACTTAAAGTAAACAGAAATATCAGGTTTTTTTTTAATAACACTGCAGTGGTAGAAAAAAAATACAACACTTTTTGCTGAATAAACCCTTAATTGGATATTTTTATGTTAAATAAAGACATTTTTAGAGCTTCTCTCTAAGTGTCAGAAACACAATCCAAATGATGCTTCTCCCCCCCCGCTCTAAAAATAAAACCCTGCTGAAGGGATTAAGAGCCATTTTCTGTCATAAAAAAGATATAAAAAATTGTGATCAGGCTGACAAGTCTTATACTTAGTGGTGTTCTCATGTGATTTGAAATGACCGAAATGCTTAACCTTTTTCTGCAAAGCAAAGATCATGTTAGAAAGTAAGCTCCATCTTGCATGAGCACTTCAGTTGTACACAGCACAACAATTTTTTTAAACTTCTGTTGGTTTGTCAAGATAATAGCTAATCCTTGTGTGGAATGCATGCATTTATAATGTTTTCCATGTATTTAAGAAGCAGTAACAATTCTCTAGTTTGGTTAAAGTGACATGAACACTTATTTATTTACAGCCATTACCATGCTGGCTGCAGGTTCTTGGGCCATTCCTTCACATGAAAATTAATGTGGCTTAATATGCCATGTTAAACTGGACATACACATGTCATTTTTTGTCCTGACTATTTTCATACTATCATCATTTAGTTGATCTGGCAGGTTAGAAAATTTCTGTTGGATAACGATAATGTCTTTGCATTATCGTCTGTCTGACAACATCCATGGGTGACCCATGACCACAGAGGAACTTTCTATACGTTTGTCAAAGTTTCAAGCTTTAAAAGCCATTGCGTACACCAAGAAGAACGTGTTCTCTTCTTTTTCTTTTACTGATGCACTGTTGCCAACACTATTGCAAGTGCTGCTCTGCATTTGGCATTCATATATACTGGACTCATTTTAAAACAGAATACAAAATATGTTTATCAAAATAGAAATCGAAGAAGCTTTGTGCATATGAGCATAGCACGTTCGTTCATATAAACACGTTCTATAAGTCTAAGCCCGGGATGAAAGTTTCCATTCTTCACTTCTGTTTCTGGGACATAACTTTTATACGATTGTTGTCTGTCAATTAATGGCCAGAACGTCATCTGATGTTTTCCAACTTTAATGATACAATTTAAATCTGAACCTTAGTTTTAGATTGTTGCAGTAAAATCTACAATCAATACCTGAATGTTCATCGTAGGACAACTAAAATCTGAAGGGGTATGGCCAGCTTTAGAATTGCACCAAACTTGTGGTGTACTGTAAATCTTACCATCCCAAGAGCACATAATCATAGGAGATCACCATATGAATTAATTGCATTGTAATGAAGGAGCTAAAGAGAATGAATGTTTATAGTCAAACTAGTAGGACAGAAATATATGTAAGACCTAATGTACGGGCTATGGAGAGTGCTAGATATACTCCCTTTGGAATTAAAGACATGAAGATGCTGATATTTAGGAACAACCTTTTTCAAGAATGAAGTCTAAATAGCATAATTTTAACTCTATTCCAGTTTATAATTCATACTAATTCCTGGACACGCATCTGAAGGTTCTTGATTGGTTGTTTCCAGTGACTTTAAATTACACAGAGAAGCTAACTGAAACTTTTATGTAATCAAAGTCTCTTTCTGTATTTCATGGCAACATTAACTGATTTTAAACAACACTGAGCTTTATTTAGGGGCTATCCAAACCCAGCTATTATGTAACTCTTGCAGAATCTGTCTTCCAGGTAACAGACAAATCAAACCTGAAAAGAAAAGTTTGGACAATTCTGTAGTTTTTTGCTCTCTGCTTACATGAGTATCTTCAGTGGCTGGATTATTATATTCAGTTGTGTTCATTCCATGGTGCATGGACTTGTTTTTTGTTCTTGCCCCCTTTGCTTAATTAAGCCACCCCCACCTTGCTAAGTAATTATTTACATTTATAGTAAGTGTATTTGTTTAGATGCCAAACGATTCCCTCAGTCTTATAACTATGAATAACATTCTTTCACAATAAATGTTTAAACATTACTTTGTCAAATAAGCCACCAAATCAATCAAACATGGCAGCTGAATGCACTGCCACAAGCCTGCTATTTTTGCTCCAGTCTAAATATTTATCACTTAAACAGAATCTTGCTTAAAATATACTAACTGGTGATTTGTGGTGTACCGTGATGCAGTTTTTTACATTATTTATATTTTTGTTATGTACAGTGAAAAAAAGGGAAAACTAGATTTGAGTTTTTAAAAGAAGGTAGAAAAGCCATTGGTTTTCTCTGCTACTAGCTGCCCTTTTGCCATTTTTCTTCTGGAGACCTTTGGCAAATGTGAATTGCAGCAATTAGAAACAAAATGGGTAAAAACTCTCTGTCAAATAGCTATCTTTGTTCATTGGTTAGTAGTAGAGCATTAAAATTTTAGATAGGGAAAGGCTTTCTTGCTAGCAAATGTCTTTGCATATGGATTTTGTTTACTAAGTTGTGAAAACAATATTACGTTATTTGCTTTTATTCATATGAGCACAGCTTATTTATAACTACTAGTTAAAGGGAATGGATGTTTGAGTCTCAACAATCCAATTTAATACAGAAAGATAAAGGCTTTTGTCCCACGTGTGCACAAATGTCATCAAGTCATAGAAAGTTTTTGTATCAGCTTTAAACATATAGTTTAGTGGAATATCTGAGTTAAGAAATGTATCCATTATTATGAATTTATACCTTGTTAAAGTTAACACTGTTGTCATTGCGGCATCTATATTAGTAAAGTAAATATCTCTCTAGCTGCTTAGTATACCATAACCTGAACTGAAAAAATAAGCATGTTTATAGAAGATGCAGAAGGCAAATTGATACAAAGTGAGAATTTAACTTCACTTTATCTGTCTTCCTAAGTCTCATGGTGCATGGGATGTATTCTCAGCTGCTGTTGGGTTTTGGCCAGAAAACCTGCATTTGAGCATTTTCAAGGTGGAATTCACCTGTCACCTCTAGTGAAAGGCCATTTCATTTCATGCAATTTACAGACTCTTCAGCAGGGTTTGGTTGCTTTCCCCCACCTGCTGAAAAAACTAGCGGAGAATACATCCTAGGTGCCATGAGCCTTTGAGGTTTTGTTAAGTATCTAGTTAATGATAGCACTGTTTTGATACAAATCAAGAAGCACTGGAAAATCATCTGGTGTTGACGTTGTAATGCAAAGGGTAATGTCATGCAGGTAGTACTGATTGGTCAGCTGTTTAACAGAGACATCTAATTGGTGGCAATATACTACCTCATAGAATATTTCAGAATGGTGCTTTTTGTGTGGTTATATAATCCTGGAAAAAAGGCATCTCTGTTTATTATTAAAATAAAAGACAAAATTTACGAATCAAAAAAAAAGCCTGTGCATTAACAATAAATATTTTAAGTACTTTTACAGCTGGTTTCTTCCCCTGGCCTCAGCACAGGAAACACCACTATAAAAAAAATAGTTCTATTAAAAAACTTGCTAACTTTCTATACATTTGTTTTATTTTGTATAAAAGATTATATTTTCTAAGTCAGTGCAAAAATGTAGTAGTTAATTTGGCTTTTATAAAAGTGTTCCCTGTGATGTTAACTGAATAGTCAGGACCGCTACTGAGCGTGGAGCCGATTTCTCCCAGTCTTCAATGTATTAATGTAATGTCTTGGTCTAAATATTTCTTTGCTGCTTAGAGAATTTACTCTCCTTAATGTACTTCTTTTAAGGGTCTGTCTCCCGCAGTGCTCATTATGTACTATCAGGCCAGCTTTTATATTTCAAGAGGGGAGGGTTATATATTTCCGTAGGAAAGGAGACGGTTTAACAACAGTTCACTATCAATATGCATGATTTTAAAATGACAATTAAATAGCTGAATTGCGCACAAGATAATTTTAAATAAGTAGTGGCCATTTGTAACTTGGCATGCCAAATACAGGACTTATTGCGGTGCCTTTAGGGAAACGAGTACATTAATCAAATGTAATTTCCTTCTATTGTTAGTAAATAAATAATCTGCTCCTCCATATATAACTTAAAGAAGCAGTCATGCATAAAAATCATTTTGCTTTTACATTGTTCCTTTAATTTCTCTTTATTAAATACTTAATTGTAAAACTTAATTTTCTTTTTACTTGTAAGAAATATAAATGTACTGCTGTTTTGAAGGCTTAATTAAAATTGTTACTTTGGTGAATTCTATGACATAGGATTATTGATATGCATTTTTCAGTACTGAATTTTTAGGGTGGTTTAGACAAAACAGTATGGATCCAGTTTCCATAAGAAGAGGCATGTTTCTTAAGATACTGTTTAGTTCTGTTTACCTTTACTATTTTAAATACAGTACAGGAGGCATTATAGTTGCCTTTTATGTTTTTGAGGCATTTTCCTGCTCTTATACACAGGTAAGCTTACGTAGATTGTAAGCTCTACGGGGCAGGGACCTCCTTCCTATTGTGTCTCATACCACATGGCACGTACTCCCTGTGTTTTTTTACTTATTTATTTGTTTTTATTATAACACTTGTCCTCGCTGTGTGTAATTTTGTATATTGTAAGATTGTACAGCACTGCGTACCCTTGTGGTGCTTTATAAATAAAGTTATACATACATACATACATACATACAGTGTCGGACTGGCCCACCAGGATACCAGGAAAACTCCCGGTGGGCCCAGGTGTAAGTGGGCCCTCCTGCTCCTGACCATTTGGCCTGTTTCATTGTCATTCCCTATTTTTAAATGGGAAGAAAGAGGAGAAATAAATGAAAGAATAGATGCTAGCATGTAAATAAAAGAGACTAGAAAAATAAAGAGGTTGGGTGAGAAAAGGAGAAAAAATAGTCTAGAAAGTGGGCCTAGGGTTCAAGGTTTTCTGGTGGGCCCCTTGGTTTCCAGTCCGACACTGCATACATACATACATGATGCTTACTTTAAAATATATGAACTGATAAGATAATAAAAGAACTCCAAAGGGCATTGTTTCATTGAAGATGCTTTAATTTAAGGGGTGCCGGGTTCCTTATCCAGGAACCTGTTATCCAGAAAGCCCTGTATTATGGAAAGGCCATCTCTCATACAGTCCGTTATAAGCGAATCATTCTAGTTTGTAAAAATTATTTACTTTTTCTGTACAGACATGGGATCTGTTATCTGGAAACCCATTATCCAGAAAGCTCTTAATTATGGGAAATCTTTCTCCCGTAGACATTTAATTAAATAATTCATATTTTTAAAATTGATTAAATTTTTCTTTGTAATAATAAAACAGTACATTGTACTCCGGGGCGGGCCAAGCCGACTGGGCGCCCTAGGCAACCCAGTCGCCCACCTCGCCCCTGCAATGCGATGCGTCATTTCCCCCACCATTGGGGGCAATGACAAAGGAGCGCAAACTAGGGGTAGGCAGGAGAGGCTCTTTCCTGGTGCCCCCCAATCATTGCATTCAAGGCAGCTGCCTCTTCTGCCTGCCCCTAGGTCCAGCCTGCTTGTACTTGATCCTGACTAAGCTGTGATTAATCCTTTTTGGAGGCAAAACAATCCTATTGGGTTCCATTCATGTTTTAATTATTTTTTAGTAGGTTTAAGGTATAGAGATCCAAATTACAGAAAGATCTTTTATCCAGAAAACTGCAGGTCCCGAGCATTCTGGATAACGGGTCTTATACCTATAGTAATAAAACAGTACCTTGTTCTTGATCCAAACTAAGCTGCATGAAATGAGCTGTACAGACAATTGAAGATAATGTTCACAAAATGTTATAGATTAATGGGCTTATTTCTCAATTTTTGAGTTTGTGAATTATATTGTTTTTAGAAATATATCAAATACTTGCTTATTTATTAATAAGGAAAACTTGTTTGAATAAAAAACTTGAATACCTCAAATTTTTCAACTTTACAAATATAGCTTGACTTTGCCTAGGACAACTCCCATTGATTTCTATAGAAACTTGCAAGCAAGATTTTTAAATGGAAAATTTTTACATAAATACCAGACATTCGAGTTTTTGAAACATAATTCAAATTTGAGTTTTTTTTTCACAAAAATAATCATACTCGAACATTGATAAATCTCCCCGTAAGTGTCTGTCGAGGTAATTTTTGATGACCTCAGGCACAAGTTCTAGAGCACTAAGGGCTGTCCTTTGACACTGCATATTTTGATGGTTAGTGTTCAGGATTGGTGTTCAGGACTCCCAGTTAAATTTAGGTTTAGCAATTAAAATATTCCCAAAGAACTGTGAAGTATTACTACTTTCCACAAAGTATTGTAAGGGTTAGGTTTATGGTTTTTTAAGGTTTGGCTCTATTGCTTAGGGTTTTTCAAAATAGAAAGACAAAGTTAAGGAAATATATTGTGGGCTATTGATGCCATATGGGTCAGAAGTTGTTGTAGAGTTGCCCAACAGGAGTGTCTTTTGTTTGTATTGATTATTAAAATATTTGGGAATTGTTCCATTTTCCAAGTCTATGGTTTTAGTTATATAGTTTGTAGAGTTATAGATATTTTATTTACTTTAAGAAAAAGACAACACTGGGTATTTTCACACTTGTCATTTTTAGGGCTGCAGATATAGAGAATATATATATATATAGTCCTGGTTATATAAACATAGTGTTTACTAGGAGAACAACCAGCCACAAACTACCTGAAAGACATAGATGAGAACGTTCTCTGAGCTAGTTTCAGAATGGAGATGCTTGACCCTTTAGGCATCATGTGTGGTGAGCAGAGCTAAACGTATATTTGCATCACAGCTATAGAACCCATTATTCAAAATGCTCCGGACCAAGGGTATTCTGGATAAGGGGTCTTTCTGTAATTTGGGTCTCCATACCTTAGGTCTACTAAAATAAATAAAACTTTAATCAAACCCAATAGGATTGTTTTGCCTCCAATAAGGATTAATTATACCTTAGTTGGGATCAAGTACAAGGTACTGTTTTATTATTACAGAGAAAAAGGAAATCAGTTTTAAAATTTCTGAATTATTTGATTAAAATGGAGCCAATGGGAGATGGACTTTCTGTAATTCGGAGCTTTTGGGATAACAGGTTTCCAGATAAGGGAACCCATACCTTTACTTGCTTTAATGCAGTCCTTTATTATTGTCATTGAACCTTGGACTGGTACACTGGCATTTCAACAGAAGTGATTTAAAATATAGCCTAGTGTTCATTACCTTTGGCAGGTAAGCCTATGTAGGCTTCCTTGCACCTGCTGGTTGATAGAGGTGATATCAAAATAGCTCTGGGCTCTAGCCTACATTATAGATGATTAATCTAAAGCTTCAGCACACCACTGAATTGCCAGTGCTAATCAACAACCATGCCACTATATACTAAAAAAGGAAAGAAACATGCAGTTTACTCCATTAGAGGTAGTTGTTGTTGTTCCTAAAGAATGGGGGTCTCCCAAAAAGCTTGTTCATACTTGTCTCCCGGAAAACCTGTTCATTATTTTCTGTTACTCACAGAGTAGACTATGGGCTTCTATCCTTTTTTTCTCATTTACATAGTATTAGGTAGCACTTACTGTATCTCTTCTTGACTCTGCAAATTGGAAATAGAAAGGGGACAATTTTGGATGATTTGGGTAGGACCAAACAATGTTTATAAAGACATTGCCCTCTATGGCATCAACTGCAAATGCATCTACAATCAGTTGTAAATTAATAGTTACATAAAATTTAGAAAGGGCAAAGCATCTGTGTTTAAAATCACAGCAAGTAATCTACTTTGAGTAGGAGCAAGGGGCTTCTGTGCCATGCTTACAACAAGAGTTACCATGTGAGACATTTACCTTTGGAGGCATACATTGTATCAAGAAATAATGCTAAGATAATTTGTATTCTTTTTTCAGCAGAACCCTTTTTTACTCTACACAAGTTTTTTTTTACTGTACATTTGACCTTTGGATAATTTGTGTCTGTTGTAGTTTCTCATTACATTACTGTGATTTTATATTCTCTGTCCATATCATACCATGGTGAATGTTTGAAGCTTTGCAAGATGATGTATGTAAGTGACCAAGCAGAATGTTATGTTATTTAATTGTAAGCTCATTGCAATATTGATTGATTATTCCCAAAAAGTGAAACTTAAAAATGAACTTGAAATTATTTCCTAATTTCCATGACTATCCTGTATGTGTGTTTGTGTGTGCTGCAGCCATCTGCTTGTTATAAATAAACTCACTGACACTGGGCATTATTACAGCTTTGGGAGGACAATTATGTTTTTCTTTTTTTGAGAGAAATTAGTTTGTTCACTAATGCTTACTGCTGAGTTCAGAAATGCAAGCTCAGAAAAGGAAACATTCAGAAACAATATTTTATATTAATATGCAACATGTTGGCAACCTTTATTTCCAAACAGCATTATTAACCTATTTTATGTGCTGTAGGTCATAGAATCTAAGGTTTTGGCACTCAGCTTACAAAGTGCCAACATCAAAGACTCTACATTTCCAGCATATATGGTATATAATGTGGGATACAACCCATCTTACAAGAATCAGGTTAAAAAATAATTAAAGGTATGCTATCTTCAGCAATAAAACCAGTGTGTAATATTGTATCAATTAGTGTAGTCTTTTTTTTTATTGTACAACATTTGAAATAATTCTAGACAAGTAATTGATGATTTTTGAGCTTGCATGGGGGAATTTAATTCATGGTACTCATGAAAGTATAAAGGTTATATTATAAAAGGAGCAATATTTTCTACAGCTCTAGTCACCTATGGCAGCCAATCAACAAGTAGCTTTTACTTGGTACCTGTTTAAAAGCAAACATATAATTGCTTGCTAGGGAAACCATTTGTTGCTTTATAGTAGTGAATTCAGATATGCTTAGGTTTTGATAATATGCATCCAAATCAATTACCACACTGCTGCTTGGGATGCCTGTGGCTAATTTTACAACTGAAGTGAAAGATATAAGTAGCCGTAGCTGAAGCAATGTAAACAGATGTGTTGAACTTATAAACTATATAGTGAAATCTGACCCTATGAGCTAAAAATTACAGAATGTGATCACAACCCATTTAACAATTTTAATAAAAATAAAAAGGCATCTCTCTCTTTCTATTTCTCTCTCTCTCACTGTCACTCTCCCTATGTATATTATATGTAGTGTGTTATCTTCCCTTATTTTAGTCAAAAGTGCTTTAAATTATAACATAACTGTGTATGTTGAATGCAGAGCTTATTTTATATTTGCATTCAAATTTAGTTGGTGGCAAATTGAATGCCTTAGATGCTGCATTCTCCTAAGAAATAAAGACAAATCGCTTTATGACCACTGTGGGTGCTGTTAAAGTCGGGTATTTGATCACTATGATCTTTTCATGTAGTACTGCAGTGATCATTATAGGGACCAGTGATGAGGACCATAGAAGCAAACTTTTCACACTTATTAAAATAATATGCATAAATTAACATTCATTCTGGTGCAAAGGTAATTTCAGCCAAACTGTCACCCATGGAGAAGAGATTTTCCACTGGCAATAAAAGCACCCCAGGTGCTTGTCAATATGGGTTGTCACCCTAGGGAAACCTCCTTTTGACAAGTACGTGAAAATAAGAAAATGCCAGCTACCATAAAATGCTTTAGGCTGGTGTGATTCTTAAAGAAGTGGATCTATGTCCTGTGGTATGAGGTGAAAGATTAAAGTTGCTGGGTGGTGCCCAACAAATTGTCATCCCCCCAGTTACTTTACTTTTTCTTGTACTTTAAAAGTAAAGAGTTTATGACCCTTTGTAGATACTGGCTATTATGTAGGCCTTAGTTTTGTATACTGACTGATGAGGAAAACTTTTAACTATTGCTTTCAACATATACCCATTTAATAAGGCTATATTACACTTTTATGTGATTCACTAGTGGTGATTCTATCACTTTACTCCAGCCCGGAGTCCTTCAAGTCCTTTGTTTCAGCACGGAGCTGAAAAGCTAAAGAGTCACTGTATTAGGTATTTCACAGTACAAGGTGCACCATCTATTTTAATGATTCTTTTCATGAAAATAATTTTTAAACACAATCTTGCTTTACTGTACTTTTGCAAATGTTACAGTATATTATAATAAATATGTAACACAGTTTATGGCACATGTTTACCGAAAGGTACATATTATTTTTATGACATTTGTGATTTCGAATAGGCAACATTAGCAGCACAATAGAGTATCATAATTATACAATGTATATTCAGATAGATACCTGATGTTAAATGGCAGCTCTTGCAAGGTGCTTCTCAATAGTTGACAGTGTTACCAGAAATAATATAACTATTAAGTTACCATTCAGCTATTTTGTTTGAAAGCATGGTTCTGTTTATTAGGAGGCCAGGACATCGGCTGCCAGGGGAAGTGGCTACAGGGATCTGGTCTGGGCTGCCAGGGCCCACTGGATTTTTTCCCGTTGTCCCTGTGGCACAGTCCGACCCTGTGCAGATGTACACAAACGTATAAAATACAAATAAAATCTGCTGATATCTTCAAGGCCCTTTAGTATAATTTTCATGACTAACTCCTAGGGGCCCATTCATGAAATCACAAGTTCGAATCCTGAATGGGACAAATTCGGATTGGATACAATAATTTCTGAAGATCGCAAATATCACAAAAATGGCTACGAAAAAATCGTATTAGTCACGATAATATTGTATTGGCCATCTGAAATTTTCATACCGAATGATTGTAAACAGCAAAGGGCTTGGGACTGTTTAAAAAACAATGATACAAGTTCTAAAACCAGTGGGGACATAATACTAGGTAGCTGGCAGAAAAGTGAAATATGTTACGCATGAAGGGACAGTAAGATGCTAATGTTATTGAAACTTGAAAAGAGAGTTTTTTCCACATAAGGGAAGGGAGGTCTGCAGCTGTCACAAATCAAGAAATTTTAATTAAAAGTCTTACTTCTTCTTAAATATTGTGTGTATTAAAATTTTAAATAAAAAATTGAGGGTATAGTTCTGTATACTAGTACACAGAAAATTCCTTCTCAATATATTTCTGTTCGCTTATGATTGGGAGCTCCCACATTGCTATCACACCTTGTTAGAACATTATGATAACAATACCTCAACTCCCAAACGTAGAAATGTTTTGAATTTACAACAAGGATAAATGGAGTTGGTTTGTCAAACTATTTAAACAACATTTAAAATTCACAGTGTGCTTAAGAAGTACATATATATAACTAAAATATGTGTAAAACATTATTTCGGGAATATTACATTATACCATATGTTTGCCCTTGCTACCAAATGCATTCTTGAAAAGGGTTAGTGTTTTTACATGTTATTTTAAAGGATAGGAAAAAAAAATAATAAAAAAGCTCCTTAGCATTTTGTTTATTTGCATCTTAAATGTATTATCTTTTGATGAATTATCAGTTGTCTTTCAGTACTAAGCCAATCATTTGTATTGTGCTTGATTTTTGTCAATATTAAGATTAAATATGTGCCATATTTGACCTATTGGTAATACGGCTCAGCTGTTCATCTTTTCAAAGCTCAATAGATTTAACCCCTTCAGTATTAAAATCTTTACTGATTTAAAGGTTTCTGTGTAAGTCGCTTTTTAGTTATTTAGAAATATTGCTTATCAAAATGTTAATGTTATGGACTTCAAAATTGTACAAATAACAAAGGTATACTTCACGTTTGAAGTGGCATTATGAAACCTTTTTTTTTATAAGCATTCCAGGGGATTCTGTAATGCCCATTGCTGGGGCTGTATTATGTAGGCTTTGGGGTCCCCAAAGATGATAGAAGGTGGCCTGTCTATTGACTGCAAATTTACTCTAACTTTTGGTGTGTTAGAGATGGACCCATTCTAATCATGGGTTTTAAATTATTAGCCTTGCTAATCTGAAACCCAAAATGCTGTCTTTTTTAAATTATTATTATTATTAGTAGTAGTATTAGTATTAATACTAATAATACTAATATTAGTATTTAACATTAGTTATGGCTTGTGCTGAACATACTTTCTTACTTCCCTTACTTAAAAACAGGGGCGGGCCAAGCTGGCTTGGTCGCCCACCTTTCCCCACCGCTGCTCTCCGGTCCCCCCCCCCCCCCACACATGCATGCACGAATGCTCGCATGAACGTGCACATGCGTGCCATTGAGGGTAGAGCGCAGCACTAAAGCCCGCAGAAGGTGTGCAGAGGGGGGAGTGACCAGGAAATCAGCAGTAGGGGTAATAGATCCCAGACTCGGGGTTGGCAACAGAGGTACTTGCCTAGTGCCCCCTCACTGTTGCGCCCTAGGCAGGTGCCTCTTCTGCCTACCCCTAGTTCCGGCCCTGCTTAGGAAAAATGTATGTTCACATGTTTTACTTTTGCAACTTTTTCAACGTTAAACTTTTCAACTTTTTCAATTTTCATATCACTCTGTGTTACACTTGGATTGGTTTGGCTGCTGTGCTTTTTGCATTCTTACACATAAGTAGCGAACCACCTAGTAGAAAACTTAGCTACTGACCTGTGTTTTCATTCATAGCTTGCAGCTATGATAATGGAGATTAAAATATTTGAGCATTTTGCTCATCTGAGTTTTAGTTCCTTTGATATGACATTGTGATTCCAGCTTTGGACATACAAATATTTCCCTGTTCCTCTTTGTGACAAGCATGGATGACTTAACAGGAATTAGGCAGAACAAAATCCTTTTTTGTCATTGTTGTGGAAGTTTCATGGGAAGCTTAGTGGTGGGACAATATGTTGATATTGCTAAACAGAGAATGAGATAGCTGGCCAAAAGTCAGGCAGCATGGTGATACTATTGCCATGGCTAGTTGGGAGAGAAGATGGGTGGATATTTGAGCAGTGGTGGAAGCGGCAGGAATTTTTCAGAGTAGGGCAGCATCTGTAGTAGAATCGGAGTTGGAAGGAGAGATATAGTACTGAGAAACTTTGTGGAGCAGAGAAGATGTCAGTGTCGGTTTAGATTTTGAGATGGTTTGAAAGCCATTATTACTGCTTGTGGTCACATAGCCATCAGAAGACATGCATTCACAATAATTTAATTCTTCATGAAAAGCAGGTGCATGTCTGCCTTCAAACATATGAATTGCATAAGGTTTATTTGTGACACTGACAACAGGGGCGTTTGGGCCCCTCTTGCCGCCTGAGGCGGCTCCTGGATGCCGCCCCCCCCCCGCTCCCCAGCGCTTACCTCTCCAGTGCAGGAGCGGGTCCGGGGCGGTCTTATCACTAGTGCAGAGAGCGCAATTGCGCTCTCTACACTAGAAGAGCCGAATTTCCGGTTTAAAAACCAGAAATTCGGCTCTTAAAGTTACCAGGAGCGGCTTTTTGCCGCCCCTTGTAACTGGGGCGCTTCTGCCGCCTGAGGCAAGTTTCTCAACTCGCCTCATGGCAGAAGCGCCCCTGACTGACAAATTACTTACTCTATTAAAACTGGTATTTTTGTTTTTACTTTGACCTCAACTTAGCCATGGTAACTTCTTGTATAGTAATAAATGGCAAGTAGAGAAATTGAATTCATGCATAGTGGAAATAATAAATGATAACATGGCATAAACACCTGTGTGGTTTGTCTGGTAAAACTCCAGAGGTCTGGATGCTAGCAGATATAATGTTACTGGCCAGCTTAAAGGTGGCCATACACAGGCAGATTTCAGCTGCTGATTCTGGCCAATTCAGCCCATGAATGGGCACCTCCAAAGGGTCTACCTGACCGAAATCTTTCCTAATATTGGATAGATCTCGATCTGCCAGAATTGATTTTCCATCGCATCAGGGACCGCATTGGCATGTTGATGTGGTCCTTGGCCTATTAGCCTGATATCGCCCACCTCTAGGTAGGCATATCGGGAAAAGATCCACTTGTTTGGCAGCCTCCAGTGGGTGTTTATGAGAGACTAAAAGCCCATGTTTTCAGCCAAGAATTGCCTGGTGCTAGCACTTCCAGGCAATTGCAGACTGGTCCTGGATGATCTTGTGCACTTTTGCACCACATGCTTGTGCTTCTAATACAGGTATCGGACCCCTTATCCGGAAACCCGTTATCCAGAAAGCTCCGAATTACGGAAAGCCCGTCTCCCATACACTCCATTATAAGCAAATAATTCAGAATTTTAAAACTGATTTCCTTTTTTTATGTAGAAATAAAACAGAACCTTGTAATTCATCCCAACTAAGATATAAATAATCCTTATTGGATGCAAAACAATCCTATTGGGTTTAATTAATGTTTTATTAATTTTTTAGTAAGGTATGGAGATCCAAATTACGGAAAGACCCCTTATCCGGAATACCCTTGGTCCCGAGCATTCTGGATAATGGGTCCTATACCTGTACAACCAAAAAAACTCCCTAAGTGCTATTTGCATTTAAAAGTTTAGATTTCATATATGAATGCATTTTGAAACATTATTGATGTTTTGGGTTTTTTTTCTCTTCTATTCTCACAACTCATATATTCATTAATTATTCCATAGCTTTGTGAGATACTGTCCTGGTCTTTCATGCCTCATAAAGAAACACATATTCTTATAGTTACCATAAAAGAAGTGTTGATTTACATATAAAAAAAAAATAAATCCCAAATACATGTTTTGCCATAATGCATTTATACCCTGTAAACAACTGATTATAGTATTCTACTGTCATTCTTACAGAAATAAAAGAGAATGGGTCAGGAGATGAATAACTAGTAAATTTTCCCAGTTCTCCTATATAAAATATTTGAAGGTTGCATTCTAACACATGACCGGTATGAACTGGGCTGAGGGGCTGAACACCCAGCAATATCATAATCTATCAGGTTAAAGTCACAATATTATGGAAGTAACTTTAATGACAAATGCATCAAATAAAAGTCTGAAATAAAAGTTCTATTGATTTACCACAGAGCTGACACTTTTTTCTAGGCTATAACCAAGCCTACTTCTAAAGGCTTTTTGCTGTTTATGAATTTCTGCATTTTATTTAGGCATACGATGTTAAAAAGAGCAAGAAGAAAAATTCAATTCAGTGTTGCAGACGATGTATAAAATCTTTAATGTAGAAGAGATAAAAGCTGCTTTATTTAGCCAAAATATCGAAGGTCAGATGTGGCATATAATCTATGTTATCACTGACATAAATCAAGTGACATACATTATTGGTTTTCTATGGAAAAGAAATGCCACTTTGTCACTGTAGAAGTCTGTCCAGTTTACCAAATGAGCGTTAGCTGTTGCTACTGTAGGAAGCAAATGATAAATTCTCTCCCCCATTCTCATATCATTGCCATCATAAATATCTTAAAATGTCTTCTTCAAAAATCAGAGCATTAAATGGAATTGTTTGTGTTTCTATAACTAAAGCACTAATTATGGACTGCGTTTGAAAATGAAGTCGTTTTGTCTTTCAAATATCCTATAATTTTAGTGTTTTCTCCAAAAGTCCAGATGTCCAGAAGCATCTTTGATAATGTATTAATCCAATTTTCATGCTATTACCCTATATCATTATCGACTAAATTCTAATTTATGCAGAGCAGCCGTGAGTATGACTCTTTGCTTTGAAAGACTGACGATTTCATTAAAATGGAGCATTGTTTTCAGCCAGCAGATGTACACAAGCAAAATGAACAATATGTGACCTGTAGTTTTCTCATAAAACATGCGCCAGATAGATATTTAAAAGTGGATGGGATTTTTGGTTTCTGTGTGTATCTATCTTAAAGGAGCAATGATACATAATTTATATCTATAAAATTCATAAGGTAATTTTAACAATACACACGAACAACCACTGCAATTTCCCATTTCTGATTGATTTCCAAGGTTACAAAAGAATGCAGAGCTTTTAGAAGCATAGTCTACTGACCACTTCCTTGACTAAAAATAGCTTTATTTTTTCTTTTCTCCATATATCATTTTCAGTGGCTGTGGAGAATGATTAGGAAAAACCAATAATTTATGTTAAAAAAAAAAAGATAGCATTTTCCATTCGAATATCCTTGCCTTGAGAGACATGCAGATCCTAGTAGTATAGACAGCAAGTAAGCTGTAATCTGTACAGGCCAGTATATCTCTGGCGTCCCTATTACTCATTACAAGCTTACAAATACATGAAAATGTTGTTGTACTGTATCAGTGATCCTTCTGGGTCCCCTTAGATCAGGGGTCCCCAACCTTTCTTACTCGTAAACCATAGTTAAATGTAAAAAGACTTAGAGAGCAACACAAGCATCATAAAAGTTCATGGAGGTGCCAAATAAGATTTGCTAATAGGTAACCTCTATGCACACTGTCAGCTTACAGGTGGCTTTATTTGGTAGTAAATCTTGTTTTTACTCAACCTAAGTCAGGAATTAAAATAACTACCTGACTTGTGGACACTGAGAGCAACATTCAAGGGGTTGATGAGCAACATGTTTCTCACAAGCCACTGGTTGGGGATCACTGCCTTAGATCATTCCATCATTATCGATATGTAGAAAAACTGTTTTTATAATGTATTTCCAAGGATATCTAATGCATCAAATAAGTAACCTACCCAAAACTCACCCTAACTGCCTTTTGGCCACTGCTACCATTTTTATTGCCTTTGGTCAGGCCTGTGCTTCCTAACTGCTTTGAGGAGGGTAGATGTGAAAGGTGCCTGGTGGAGCACAAATTTAGATATGGTTCACTGAATACTTACATTTTCCCTTCAAAAAGTACTAAGTAACAGGACATTTGCTGATATAATTTTTCAAAAACTATCAGTTTAAGTTATGAAAATGCTTGGTATATTGTCCCAAGCATTCTCATAACCTGCATTCTTGAACTAGTCATTTCTTCAGTGAGCAGTTAAGAGCAGTTAAGCTGCAGACTTGGTCTGAAAAGGGCCAAATTGATATCTTAAATCTGCCCATGTATTGTCAGTTTTGTCAATTTGTTTATAATGGATAGAAATATATGTAAACTATTTAGATAGATACATAGGTAAATAATGTAGTTTGTATGTTTTTTGTCACACATCCAAATGCCATAATAGTTTGAAACTTTTTTTTACCTTAATTAGAAGTTTCACAGGAACGAACGCATTTTTACCACCACCAGTGGCTTTATATAGCTATTAGAAAACACAGATGCAACAGTTCTGTCCAAGGTCTCTTTCCATCATCCAGCAGATTAGACAGGAGATTAGGCAGAAAAGAGAAGAATGTATAAATAATTTGGGACAACATTAATTGCAAAATTTATTTCTTTACTTTTTATGGTACTGACTGTACTGATGTTTCTTTATTGTTATTAATCAGGATTTTTGTAGTGTGAAGGATCTTGTGTTGCCCGTATATGATTGCTTCTAAATAAAAGATTTTAAGGCAAACCAAGCCAATTAGGCAAGATTTCATTTGAAGTGATCTCATTGTTGATATAAGTACAGCTAGTTACGTAGCTGTTAGAGCATGAAGTATTGTGCTGCAAATTTAGTCTTTTGAAGATTGCAAATCTGTCATTTTGCTTTTTTGGGATCAAAGTGAGATTTCCGCTGCAGTGGTTCTTTTCAGCATGTACTGTTACCTGTGAATAAAAGAAATTAAGTTTAATCTTTTCACGTCAGTCTTAGATTGCCATTACAAAATTGATAATTTTCTGTTATATTAACTTTCCTTCACTGATATTTCCTTATTCAAATATAGTATTGGAGAGCCTATTCATTTGGCTATCTTTTTACAGAGGTGTCAGCTGCAGTGGGAATTCATAAATTTGTTGAAGCTAACAGTTTTATGGGATATTGTCAAAAAAGTAGCTCAAGAGTAAGCCAGACAGTATATTGTATGAAAATGGAAGTGTCAATAAGAGGAAAAAGAAGGATATAATATAATGATGTCCATTAAATAAAAAGGTAAAATATTTTGTTGCTACACTCATATTATTTCATTGTATCAATCTTGGGTTTTAGATCCAAACTTTTATTTGGCCATTCCAGAACCATTCCTTAATGGATTTACTGAAACGTTAAGGTCATTGTCATGTTGAAAGGTCCAAATGGTTGAGCTTCAGTCTTCTCACAAACATTATCTTCACGCATTCTCTGGAACAATGAAAAATTCATAGTGTATTCTATGATGGTGAGCTACCCAGGAATATGTCTTCTTGCACTTCAACCAAACAACTGTCCTAGTCTTTATTTAGAAACTTCAGTCTTACCCTGATGTTCATAACAGCATGACGCACCTCCCATGTAGTAGTGGTAAAAACTACCTGTAGGTCCCATAATGAAATACTGATGTTCAGTTGTTTGGTCAAACAAACTTAATGTCTGAGATTTAAATAAGAATTCAAAATAAATTAGTTATTTCAAAATTTTGTTTCACAAAATAAAGAAGAGCTCTTTCAAGATCTTCTCTAACAATGTTCCGAGATTCTTATTTCAAGTATGTGATGCAAAATGCATCTATGTTTAAATGTATATACATTTGATATCCAGTTGTGCTCTTTCTTGACACTTTAGTGTGCCATAAGCTTTTTGATTGTCTCAAAGTGTATTTGAAAGTGACTGAGAAGAGTTTTGTTCATCTTGGGCTTTTCTAAAAAGATCTTATCATAACATCTGTTAGAACTTAGCTATAATAAAGTCCACCCATGGTGTTTATTTTTTTCTTTTAAAGGGTGGTGCCGTCACAAAATACGAGATCTCTGTGAATTATTATTTAAGTATTTTACCTTATAATTTAGAGTTGTGCAGTCTTTAACGTTTAGCATAATGTAGACATTGATTTTTTTTTTAAATAATGTGCCATTGGTCTTCATTGTGTATTTTTATGATTTATGCTTTATTTAGTTTTTTTGTTCAGCATCTCTCCAGTTTTGGTATTTCAGCAGAAATATGAGAATATGAGAGGACCAGCATAGAAAGATAAGTAAAAAAGTAACAATAAAATTGTAGCCTCAAAGAGCAATAGTTTTTGACTGGTCAGGTCAGTGACCCTGTTTGAAATTTTGAGAAACTTTAAAAAAAAAAAAATAAAGCATTCCATAACATACTAAAAGTTAATATAAAAGTGAACAATCCTTTTAATGCTTACTTTGCAAGCCAGAAGTCAATAATATATATATACACACACATACAGTATATTCTATATAGATTTTGTACACAGAAATTGTTGCAATCTTATTTGCCAGCACATTTCTGTACTTTTCTGTATTCCAAAATAAATGCATTATGATTAATGGCTTAAAGGGTGACCTTGGTGACATCCTTGCTTCATACCCATATCAATTACACCATTAAAGAAGTACATTTTTCATATTGTAATCCTGTTCAAGTAAGGCATTGCTCCACAAACATGGTTGGCAACATAAGGCCTTGAACATGCATAATAAAAGAAATAAAATTGATGGCAGTACATATAAGTTATTTGGTAGAGATTACCTCTAACCAAAATAAATAGCATTTAGCTTTTAAGAGAGTGATCATTGCTATTAGGATGAGCTGCACTTTAGCTCAAATGAAACCTGTTCATAACAGAATTTTAAATATACACTGAAAAGAAAGATTATGTCTATCTAGTTACACCATTCCCTGATATATGCACCATGTCAGAGTGCCATTGTCTCCTGGGTATAGACAGAGAGTTCAAATACCCACTATCTCTCCCTTGGTGCTCCAAATGCTCTGCTTTGAAGTTTTTATAATCCATCTGTCATCTTCTAGCAAGGAGGGCACATGTTTCGTACCACTCAATTACAGACTTCTCTTCTGCCTGTAACAATGAGACAGGAAGGAATGTTATGAGTGGTTGAGAGAAACTGTCAGATATATTAAATACCTAGGATGTTATTCCTGTGTTGCAGCACAGCATGGGTTTTTTTCGAAAGACTTTTAGAAAGGATTTGAATTTAGTTAACATGTTTTTCTGTTTTTGTATTTGCCTTAATTTTCTCTACTCTATGTTTACATATTAGTAAATGTAGAAGAGTTGATGTATGGCTTTATTCTAGGCTATTCATATTACATACATATTGTCTTATCTTGCAAAAAAAGAAATACTTCTGGCTCTTTATTTGATTTTGGTTCTCTCCTACCATTTTAATGAACAGGGCCTCTTTTGTGATATATTGTAAAGAATGAAAATAAATATATATTTTTTACATAAAATATTGACATATTATGATATCTGCTGTTCTGTTTTGAAGGAATAATATATTTTCTTTATGGGCCTATTAATGCTATTTTCTAAGTTCACATGCTATCACTGCTAAAGAAATTATAAAATAAAGCTTTAGATATATTAGGCAATAACAAACCATCACATAGACCAGGGATCCCCAAACTTTTTTACCTGTGAGTCACAATCAAACGTAAAAAGAGTTGGGGAGCAACACAAGGATGAAAAATATAGGCTGTGATTGGCTATTTGGTTGCTCCTATGTGGACTGGCAGCCTAAATGAGGCTTTGTTTGGCAGTACAACTGGTTTTTATTCCTCCAAAACTTGCTGGTTGAGGATCACTGACCTAGCCTCTCCCTACAGGACAAAACTGATGTAGTACATGCTGTCTTAAGGGCTCCCTGAACAGTTACAATAAACCTTGTTAATCAACTAATAACGTCATGTTCGTTTACTTTTAACATTTGGTATTGTTTACAGTTGATATTTTTTCCATAAACTGTAATTTCTTGGAACAGTGTAAACTTTTTCAAATGCATTTATTGGGAAATAACAGCCTGGCTTTTCCTCATTTCCTACTAATAACTATTATTGCTCTAACTATTCATTTGTTTCATTTTCTGATCTATCCTACTGCTTCATCTGACTGTTTATTTCCATTATTTTGCAGGTATTAAAGTGGAAACCTTAGTTGGAAGTAAAGAATTATGGGCTAAGGACACAGCAGTGATGACTGCTTTCAGTCTGCATTTTAAATCAGTGAAAGTACCTAACACCATTGTAATCACTTGTTGAGCTGTGAACAAAAATTTTCTGTCTTAAGTGGCAAATGTCACTACTTAGCTGGGTAGGGCTGCAGTACTGGCTTTCTAATCATTTAAGAATTGGTAGTTATTCATTGTGCATTTATAAATGCTACTCCTTAATTTTATTTTTCTAGCAAGCCTTTTTCGTTTTTAAGGAAAGGGAAAGTCTCAATCACTGGGGGGTGCCAAAATGTTAGTCGGGGGGGTGCATAACATTTGGCACCCCCCAGTGATTGTAACTTTCCTTCTCCTTTAATAATCTACCTAAAGTCTTTCCAAGGTTTTGCTCTTTTACAATACATACTGTTTTACAGTAATGGGAGAATTTACAATACATATTTTTTATAGTATTTGCTGTATATTTACATTGACCTGTAGTATTAAAAGCTGTATTGTTAACTTTACATATAAAATCACCAGGGCAAGTGTTTCTGAATTCAATAATATAGGGGTAGTGAAAATGAACATGACACATACTATACAAACAAATGAACAGGCAACCTGTTGCTTTTAATCAGCTGTTTTAAATCATGCAGTGCCCTTAAAGGGGTAGTTCACCTTTAAATTACATTTCAGTATGAGGCAGACAGTGATGTTTTGAGGCAATTTGCAGTTGGTTTTCCTATTTTTTGTGGTTTTTGATTTATTGAGCTTTTGTTCAGCAGCTGTGTGGGTACTAGGGTCTAATTTACCCTAGCAGCTAGGTATTGGTTTGAATGAGAAACTATAAAATATATAGGGGAGGAACCTGAATAAAAAGTGTAGTAATAAAAAGTAACAGCAATAATAAAATTGTAACCTTGCATCAGTTTCCAGCATCAGTGACCCCCAATTGAGAGCTGTAGAAGCACAAGTGGAAGGCAAAAAATGCACAAACTATAAAAAAATGAAGACCAAGGCTAATAATAAGAGATTTATACTAATATTATACCTGGATAGAACAGCTCAACAAAATGGTTACGATAAATATATGTTTTTTGTTTGTTTTTCTAAAATTTGCTGGTTAAGTAAGCCAAATGAATTAATCTTTTCATTCTATATGCCATGTAATTTTTAAAGCTGTAGAGCACAAGCATGTGACAGAGACACCTACAAAATAGTACTTTATGTATGGTTGGAATGCTTTTTGCCATGGTTTGCAATGGTTTTAGCAAACAATGTAGCATTCAGAAAGTTGAATCAAAGAACAAGTGTCATGAGATGACACTTAGACACCAGAGGCCTGGTCATATTATTGTAATCCTACATAAAGAAAGGGGTTGAGGGAATGAGCATAAGGAAAAATTAAGGGATGTCCTGCTTTAAACAGGCCATCAAGAAAAAAAAATGCAAATCATCTTTATTATTTTAAATATTTCATTTTGAAGATACACAGCATATAAAGTTTGGACCAATGTTGCTAACTCTCTCTGCTCTCTCCTCTGGTAGGGGATCACCAACACCACTCACTGTAAGACCTGCAGGATGCCAAATAAGGAAGTCAACTGAAATTGTACTATGCATGCCTTCCCTCTTCTGCTTCATTTGCATATTTTTAACAAGATCAGCGAGCAAGATTCAGCCAATGGGATCAATTAAATTTAAAAAAAACAACAGAGGAAAAAGGCATGCGCAGTACCGTGTTCAATAAGAACTTCCTTATTTGGCTTCATGCATGTCTTAAGGTAGCTTGGAAGCTTTTTGACCCATGTATGGGTCCTCCCTGACCAATATATGGGCAAAAAACAGCCAGGTGATGATCCTGTAGAAGTGAGGAATCCATTGGCTCATTGATATTATCCATGCCCTCAGGGCCTGCTTGTATTGTATAGCCCAATATTGCCTACCTTAAGGTGGGCATATCGGTAAAAGGTCTGCTCATTTGGTGACATCACCAAATAGGCAAATCTTTACATGTATGGCCAGCTTTACAGTGAGTGGTGGCAGAGATCCCATGCCAGAGAAGACAGTTTTTAGCTTTGCTGTTTCACAGCTTATATGACGTGTACCATCATGTTTTTTTTTTTGACACTTCAGACTATTTGCCCAAAGATGAACATCACCTTTAGGGCAATAGTGCAGTCATGAGAGAGTAAAAAGTTTTTATTCTAATTTTAAGCAATTGTTGGGACAAGTCTATGGATCTAAGCCAAAGGAAGTAGTCAGTATAACATAAGGGGAATGAGGCGATGGAAAGCAGATACGTTGATTTGGAAGTTTAGCCATCCAAGAAAGAAAAAAACCCTAAAATCAAAATAACTTTCCAAGGAGGATAGGTGTAGATTGAAACGATCCAGTAATGAAACCTTGCAGTTCATCAGCCAGCTGAAACAAAGGATAGAATGGTGGGCCTGTAAAGGATTGACCAACTGCTTTGAAGAATTCAGTAAGATAAGACCAAGAAGGGACGTATCTTAAGACACATACAATACACAATTTTACTGTAGCAGCCATCATAATTAATGATTATGCAGAAGTGTTTATTGGACATATATTTTGATATGTGCAGTCTTTTGTGATTATAAACAAAGTTGCTTGGTTATTTAAGAAAGTGATGAAGGCAATGGGATTTCCCTTATTTAGGATCAGTATAAATGTTTTTAAGTTTGAAAAGTAAGCCAGTACTTTAATAGATTGGTTCCAAGGTTATATAAATGATTTCTTAATAAGTGGTAAGGTTTTAAACAGCACAGTATGTTTCTGTCATCAGTAAGAGTATTCAGAAGTAAAATATACTGTACATTTTTCACATTTTATAACACATTGCTGTGAAGAATGTTTTTAAAGAAGAAACATTACAATTAGCACTGAAACTTTCACTTGTATAATAACATAATTGTTTCATATACTGTAGCTTATATGTCTTCATTTACACTCAGATATTCAGCTGATCTTTTCTAAACAAACTAGCACCCATCTGCTTCTTGAGACACTCCTGGCGCCTATTCATTGCAAAAATAATACATGTCCTAATGACTTCCACATATTTTGAAATCTCCCTTTTGAAATTGGTCTTGGCAGATTATTTGCAGGTACTTGAGTTGCATCTGTTTGCAATTTTGTAAATGCGGGAGACTTTAATGTTGAGCACTGCAAGAGGGCTATTTTAATCCTTTGGTAACACAGTCTGTCATCAAAAGACACATTTATCTCTTGAAGGTGGGGCAAACGTTCGGTGTTCAGACATTATATGGGGTAACCACCTAGGTAGTCTTGGTGAGGTGTTTGCCAGTTTTTCCATTTGTTGGTTTACCTTAGCTGAATATTACCAGTTGGATACTTTGCTAATGGGATCAGAGATCAGCAAAACAGTAATGCTGGAATAATTGAGGACTTCAGCCTATTATGCTTATTATTTTTTTATTTTTACCATGTGGCTAGCAGCTGACAAAGCTAAGCCGTTTTTATTTACAGTCCAAAACTAAGCCGCATTGTATTTTTTTTTTGTTTCACCTAGTCAGTCAAAAGTGCGTGAAACCACTTTAATGTTATAAGCTGTAGCTTATAAAAGTTATACACCTAAAACCATACAGATTTATTTTTTAGATATAGCATTCATGTTTAGTATTTTTTGGCTTTAAATATATGCTTGCAATCTAGCTAAAGTAAAGCTTCACAGTATTTGCGTTTGGTTATAATGGGCAGTACTACACAGGCACTTTCACAGAAAACATAATTCATCCTGATTATTTGTGATGATTTTTTACAGATATTCCCCTCTTTTCTAGATGTTTCCATCTGTACAGACTTGCAGTATGCTGTTGAAAGTTCCCCATACATTATGCTCAGATGTGTTGATTAAGGTGAAGGGAAAAGCATCATTTAATGCAATTAATTAAACTGGTCACAGTATAACTAATGAACAGTTGTAAACCTGTAAGCCATACCATTTTGCAATGATTGATAAAAAGAACAAACTAAAAACAGATTAACTATTTAGTAACTATTTATAAACTATTTAGTCTCTGGCTTTCAGATAATTTTAACTATTAGGGTGCAATGAACAAATCTACAGACCTAGTTCTATTATACACAAATTATATGTTTCTTATTATCTATCTTTCTTTGATTTTTGGGGATGACGTGATGCTTTATAAAAGGTTGTTTGAAATAGCATTATGGTTTTCAAAATCACCACTGATTTAAATTATGAGAAGCAGAGCCTATAATGGTAAATACAAGCTTGTTTTACAAGCCTGCCAATTTATCCTTAGTGGAACCAGTGAATGGGAAAAATAATCTTTAAAAAATTGCAAATATTCTACTCTGTCTCTTTAATAAATGAAGCAAAAAAGGCACATAAAATTGCTGCAAAGCTATCACCGAAGGAAAAAAGTTATACTGAAATTTTACCTTAATCGTTATTGCCCTGACATATTGTTAAAGAGCACATTATTTGAAGCTCTTGCATGTAGTATTTGTCTACCTAACTCTTTGATGGATGATTCTGGAATTCAAAATTTATGACCTTATAAAACATTTCACTGCCGAGACAGGAAATTCAGCTTTATTATGTTTAGTGATGATTCTGTGTATTTGCATATGAATCTAGTCATGGGTATATATTAATATTAACGAAGAGGGATTTGATTTTTTTTATGTCAAACTGGATTTTCCACATATTCTTTACACAAACGTTGTACTAATGAAACTTTTTAGATGTTTTCGGTGGGCCTAAAAGTAACGGCATAAAGTGTCTCTGACATAATTATGGAAACTGTGAGTGAATAACATTTTTGTTTTTCTTCCCTACGGCAATATTTTTTTTAAGCTGAATTGCATATTGTTCTTTAGCAATCAATTGTTTATTTTCTTTTTCCCCTGACAGAAATACCACCAATTGAGTAATATAAACATATTTTTATGGTGTTGTATGCTTTAAAAGGTTAGATAAGAAGAGGCATAATCAGATCTTATTTTCCTTTGTCCCAGTTTCATTCAAATGAGTTTGTTACATATTGACTTGTAGTGGCAAAAGGCCACCCATCACGGCATCTCTGCAGCCTTCCAAGCAAGCAAGTGAATGCTTTCTTAAATGATGCTAATCAGTCCAGAGAGGCCTGCCCTCTGTCCCAATCACTATTCTGTAATTCACATGTGCTGATAACCTGAAATTGAATGTGTCAGTGTGAAGACTTGTAAAGAGGGGAAAGAAAAATGGAAGGAGGAAAGAAAAGATGCCCTTTTCTGTTTTTGCTTAATTAATAAACATTCCTTGCATATATAACTGTTAGATAGCATCTTTCTTAGAGAACCCCCTTTTCATAATTATACATAATTATATTGAATATACTTGACAGATTACAGCATAGGACTCTGTTTGACAGTGTCTACTGACTCTCCCTTCACAATAAATAAATAAAGTTGTTAGAAAAAAATTGATGTCTATAGAAACTCACCAGCTTTTACTTGCCGGGTTTTTTTCTGGTGACTTTTCATGTGTTTTTTCTTGAATAAATCCCAACTATTTGAGGTTTTAGAAAATGCATGTATTTTTCATGTTCATGGTTCTTTTATGCATTTTTTCTCAAATTGAGAAAAAATACTGAATCAATTTAAATTTAAAGCAGAAATGGTAATTAAACCCAGGACCTGAAACCAGATGTGTTGTGGCCAAACATGGCAACCACTAACCCATCTGTGCTGGTCTTTTTTTGAGATCTTGTATGGTCTGTCTTTGGTAGTGATATTGGGTGGAAATTGGGTAGGGGCAATAAAGAAGAACTAACGCATAACTAAAGAAGTAGGCCCCAGTAGCTCCCCATCTTCTTTTCTGCTGATTCACTGCACATGTTCTTTGCTGCTGTCAGTTACTGAGCTTAGAAACTGATGCACAATATACAGTACTGTATATACAGAATATAAATGTCACAATATAAGGAGGATTAGTAAATAATACAGATTATTAGTTCATGGCAGCTCTGCAACCAATGCAATTAGCATAGGGAATTAATAATCAGCCCTGTAGCATTACCCTCTATGACAGACAATCCTCATTTTCTGCTTTATAATTTTCTATGACCCCTAAGCTTTACTTCTCAAGAGCTACTCAAAACACACTGAGCATGTGAGTGTCACAGACACTTCTAACAGATAACAGTATGGCGATCCTCTGTGACAACTTTGAACTGGATTACTACTGTTGAGAGAGCAAGGAATTACAGGAAGGTCATCTTCCATAGATGACGACTCATTTTAATCAAATAATTCACATTTTTAAAAATGATTTCCTTTTTCTCTGTAATAATAAAATGGTACCTTATACTTGATCCCAGTTAAAACTATCCTGTTGGGTTTAATTAATGATTAAATTATTTTTAGCAGACTTAAGATATGGAGATCCAAATTACAGAGAGACCCCTCCGGAAAACCCCATGTCCCAGTCATTCTGGATAACAGGTCCCATACCAGTAATAATTTAGGCTGTATCTTCTTAGATGGTCGGTTGCATAAAGGGTGATCTGGTGATGGAGATATGTCTGGAAAGCATATCCAGACAACCTCTATATCAAGGACATGGCTGACTGCTTGAATATGGCAAGCTGATAAATATATAGAGCATGCACATCCATCTTAGGCATTAGTGCAAAGAATCAATGAAATCATATATCCGGCTAAAGTTTTGGTCTGGTTAAGTCTATGTTAAGCATGGCCTTTTGATCTACTGGAAGAACAATGTGTGGTTCCTTTGAGCTCCACTGAGTGTACATACTTATATATCCAGCTATATATTGTTTTATATTTGTGTATGTGTGTGTGTGTATATATATATACATATATATATATATATATACATATATATATATATATACAAAACTGAGAGGGAGCAGGCACTCACGTCTTATAAATCACAGTGTGGGTGCAGTATAAAGGTTAATATCACACAAAAATAGAACAGATGCCGCACTCACAGGACTATTGTGAATCAACGTCAATCTAACGTTTCGGCCGTATCCACAGCCTTTCTCAAAGTCTTTTTTTCACTAAGTCCTGTGAGTGCGGCATCTGTTCTATTTTTGTATATATATATATACATATACATATATATATACATACATATATTAATATACATATATGAACACACACTTTACATAAATCTAGTCATTTTTGTGCAGGACTGAAAAGGCAATATTGCTGGTTAAATAATCAACTTTTGTCTGACAACGGAATCAGTTTTAGAGGTGCAAATATGCAGAAAGCTATTTGGAAATGCATCCTCGTAGTTGTCAGGTTTTATTATGCAGGAAGGTGTCATGTTTGTTACGAAGCTGAGTGCAGATGGCAGAGTGGAAGAAATGGATCACTAATTTTAACAATGATTAATGAACAGAGATAGAAAATGAATTACATTGGACTATCGAAGGCAAGAAATATTTTTGTGAAAATTTTGAGTCATCTGCTGCACTGGTCTGTGTAAATTATTTTCTGGAATTCTATATGTTGTCAACAGCTGACTGCCTTTTCCATTATTTTATTTCTTTGCTCTCAAGTATTTTTTGTGTTATTAGAGGAACATAATTTCAAAATACAAATATATTCTGAATGCTCAAGACAAAATACATGTAGCAGCTGATATGATGAGGTTGGTAAACAAAGAAGTCTGGATGCTTTATCAGTTCATAATAAATGCTGGACTGCTCCATTTCTTTCAGCACAATGATTTTCCGAATAAACAAGAGGCTTTTCTTTTAGGTAACCCCCCCCCCCCAACAACATTTACACTGATGTTGTTTTTAAATATGTCTGTATACCCTAGTGAGCTATAAAACCTCATCACAGATTGAACATATGACTTACTAAAGGCAATTCTTGGAGGTATGTGCAGGTTGGTATTAAGATAGACAGGCTTATTAATAATAAGGTGGGTTGAAACTGAAGGGCATATTTGAAAATTGGCTTGCAATCAATGCAGAACCACAGTGTGGGTGTAAAATACTATATGGGTTTTGTAAAAATAGCACCTATATTTAAAATAGAGAACTGTAAATACACAGCACCACTGAAGCTAAACAGCCTTTTACGCCAGTTAACAGCCAGATCACTGTGAATGAGTATGCTGTCTCTCATGTGTGCTTTAAATTTTTCAAACCTCCTTGGTGTGCTGGACCATTTTAGGGTAGGTGTGCAGTTAGAACACGGCTTAAAGAAGTCAGGTATTCTACACTGATTTGGTGGTAAAATTGGTATATATTTGGCAATTTGGCAATTTTAACAGAACAAAAATCTGGATAAATATTTTGTGTATAGTTTGTTTATTTCCCTTTGGCTCCACAGCTTTTCTGGTGAAATACAGCTGTTACTAGGCGGCAAATGAATATACATTGCAAATATGGAATCTATTATCTAGAATGCCTTCTAGTCTTTCTGTAATTTGGAGCGCCATGAGACTTTTAAAAACACAGAAACATTACAAAAATCAGGAAGGACTGTTTTGCCACTGACATTGATTTAGTTTAACTTAGTTACCATCAGGTAAAAGGTTCTAATTTAATATTGCAGAAAGTAAGCAAATCAGTCAGAATTTTTTTTTTTTTTGCTTTAATAGAGCTCTGTATAAAATAGTTTTCTTATATTTTGGATCGTTATGGACAGCAGTTTTTTGATAATAGAACTCAGCTACTTTTAATTAGTTTTTCTTAATTATAAATGTGGAACAGGAAAATAGATTTTTGGAAGCAAAAAAAAAAATTCTGTTGAGTTCAGTAACTTTTGTGTTATACCCACTGATACAAGTACAGGTTATTTAGAATATTGTGCCTTATTTATTAGCATATTTGCATACCCACGAGCAGCTGAGGAGTATGTGTTTGGTTAACAGAATGGGCATTGAAGGAACCACACTGCTTGCTTTATGCCTGCAATAGCCAAATGATACCATGATACCCAATAACCTTTTAATTAGGCATCGTAGACATTAAAGTGTCCTAGTTTTTTCTTGAAAAAATCATTGATTTTAGAATGAATAATTTTTCAGTCCAATGCAAATACTGTACCAAGCAGCAAAATCTGACTTTAGAATGCAATCCAGTTCAACATCTGGGCAGCACAACCACACACAGTAGTTGATGTTTTCTTGTCATCTGGAATTTATTACCAATAGTTTAGAGGTAATATTCCTTTAAACTCAAGAGATTATTCTAATGAAAACAGCATGATACTGTGTCGGATTTGGGCAAAGTAGGCCTACGCCCACCAGAGAAATGTGTGCCAAGGGCCCACCAACCACATTTAAATGTTTTAATGCAACAACTGGCTTATGTAACAAATATATTATATATATATTATATATATATAACAAAGATATTAAAAAAAATTTAAAAAAACTTTTACAGGTTAATACTGAATATAGATCCTTTAACAAATCTGGGTGGCAAGATATGTTTTTATCTAAACTGTTCCTTTATTTATATCCAGTACTTTTTCACACATACAGCTTACCTTAAAGAACATTTGCAGCATTTTAAAGGACAAGTAAATCTTAAATACGTTTTTAGTAACAGGCATAGTTTTAATAAATATGTATGTATGTAGAATATGTAGAAATACATTTTTTGCAGTTATTTATTTTAAATATTTATTCGTCACATTTTCCTGGCAGGATGCAGGCAGCATACTGTACATTTTGCAGTGGGGGCAGAGTACTGGAGATACTATATGGGAATGTGTAAAGCCAGTGGGTGCAAGAGATGCATCTCAAGCATGTAGTTTGTTCATTTGTCTGATAAGAAAGTATGTGTTATATAGATTCGGGACAGGACAGCCACCACTGTTTTTTCCAGATGTTTGGAGAAACAACTTCCCTTGTCTGCTATAGATATATTAGTGCTGTGGTGGCCAGAAGGTAGGTTGTTATCTTTAGTTGGTCGCCAATAGATTTCCATACAAGAGAACTGTCTGCAAGCTACTCTTATAAATGTGCCTCCTTGTCACTTCATGTTATTTCATTTTGCAAAAGCAGTAACTTATAAAATAGGTGTTGTTGCATTTAAATATGACAGAATTGAGATTAATCTCTAATGTGAGAGCAAGCCACATTTTCCACTGCCTTTTAACAGTGACTTCATGGTGGTAGATTTTTTTTATTGGATATCATTACTCAATGTAGATATTGTAAAGTACTGATTGGTGGCTATACAATCAATTATAAACCTAGTAAGGGCACAGGTTATAGGAAATAAAGGCGATGTTTAAATCTCTAGTCTATCAAAAAGCTTTCTTGGTTAAATAAAAGCATAAATGGTTATGCAATTGCCAAATGGTGCTGTAGGGTCACTGAGATTTTGCCTCAAGGAAACTGTGATAATCCAGCAGGGAAAATTGTTCAAATCCCATTGTCCTCTTTGGAAAGTACTTGACTTATCAGTCATGTCACTGCTGTTACAGAATGTGGAGTAGGAATCTGAAGTCACTCCTGAACAACCTATTGACCCATGGGCACATAATGGCAGCCTATAGGGCACATGATGGCATCCTCTACTGATATATTGTCAAAGCTCAGGCAGATATCCAATGTGTTTCTATTCCTGTTTGACCAAATTAGGCAAAGATCTGCTTGTTTGAAATAAAATAAATCTTAAATAAATCTTAATGTGTATGGCCAGCTTAACTGTATATGCCAAAAGCTGAAAGCATGTACTACAATAACATACATTAAAGACTGCCAAACAAAGACCCAGCCTTCATGACTAGTGAATAAAAGAAAAGTTTTGAAGTTTCATTTATATTTGCATTGAATGCTTTCGCTATTTATCTCTTTGTTCCCTGAACAACTTGGTGCTGCAGTGATAGAACTACCATTATAGCCTGAATAAATGGTATTTATTGATTCACATTAACAATCTCATCATTCTTGACTGCAAGCTTTAATAAGCAGGAGCCTCTTCTATCAGTTTGTATTTGTATGTTTTATGCTTTATGCCCCACTCACGTTGTATATTAATACAAAATATGTCTTTGCTTTAAATATTCCAATCTGTGATAATTATACAAGGGTTTGGGTGATTAGTTAAATTCTGTAGTTTTTGCTGTGTTGTCAGATCTTTTAGCACACGATAGGTCTTTTTACCTGTCTCCTTTATAGTTCAACAAAATCACGTAAGAATTCAATTTCAAGCTGTACATTTATGTGTTTTTGTTAAGTTTTGCCTGTGTGTTTTTATGATATTTGCACAACTCATATATGTATAAAATGACCTACTAAACTTTACACTTAAAAGTCAAGTTCTTCATACTTGTGGGAGTCCAATAAAAAAAAAAATCAAATAAAGCAATTTAGGGTTTTCTGTTGCTATATAGTAAAAGCTAAATACTGAGAAAACATATCCTTAACTTTTAAAGAACAAGGTAACTCTCTGGGGAGCCAATTTAGAATGTGACTTAGAGCTAGCGGAGCTTTTCTTGTCTGTTTCTTTTGGCACAGCATTGAAATAGCAGTGGTGGTTCAGATTCCCCTGTAAGCATGAGAGGTGGCCTGCACTGAGCCCATTCTCTGTACATAGAGCTTACATGAGGCCCCGTTGGATGTGAGTTATTAATTTATGCTTTATTTTTTGAAGGAATAGTGTAATATTACTTTCTGCCTGAACTCCTGTTGCTGAATACTTCTTTGTAAGTAAAATAGGTTTTACTAATTCTTTGATCTTTGTTTGTAGAGACCTCCTGAGTTAACGGCAGCATTAGACTAGTGATTCCAAACTCCTAGCAAAAGAGTGCATCAAAGGTTTGTAATGTAGAAAATAGCTGACTGTGACATTTATACAACTTGTTTTAACCCTTTACTCCCAATGATCATCCTGTGGATCTTGCTTATTAAAACTTAGGATATGTGTTGTCCAGAAACTGACAAAACAATTTAAAATAATGGAAATATATGTAATACTTCTTGGCCATTATATGCATGTTTCTTTCCTAGCTAAATAAATAAGTTGGAACATAACATATGTTTATAGAATCCAGCACAATTTTTGTGACACACACCCATGCATGATGAATATTGGAATCACAGTGAGGCATTTTACATTGGCTGTGTAATCTGGATCCTGTACCTGTATTGTATTCATCTAAGGCAGTGTGCAAATACTCTTTTTTCTCTGTTTTTTTTTTCGTTATTCCCTGATTCATGCTTTTTGCCCTGCAACTTCACTAGGTACTTCAAAAGTTTTTATTGTTGAAAGACACAGAACATAATTTTACATTTAGAGAGGGTCTGGGGTGAAGAAAAGGAATGTTTGTACTAGATATAATGAGCTGCTGCAGAAAAAGTCAAACAAAATAAAGTATTACCATATTACAGTTTTTTTTAAAGGACCAGTAACAACAGGGAAACAAAAGCCCTAAAATCAGCTCTTAATCATGATTGAAGAATAGTTTTAAAATTAAGTATGCACCTTAAATTATATATTATTTACTAGTAGAAAGACATATAATTATATAAAAGGGTATTGTATCCGTATCAGAATCCATATATTTGGGTTCAGACCCATAATTTAAGCATTCACGTCCTAATTTATACATTTATACAAAGTGACAATATGTTTTCTATTTATCCATTTTTGTCTTTTCTTCTTTTTCAAATTGAAGTCTTTCTATCACTCCATGTCCTAAAGAATTCTAGCATTGTTTTACCATTAAACAACTTTCAAAAATAATCTTTGAGTGCTTTTACAACATAAAAATGTAAGTGACAGCAGGAAATGCTGCAGAAGTCACGCAGCTCTCATCAACATTTTTTGCAAATGAAATTCTGAAAAAAAATTCAAAAGAGTTTTTTAAATTATGATAAAAATCTGCATTTAACATAGAAAAATGAAACTTAAATTTGGAATACAGATGGCTTTTATTTGAAGGTGTTTTAGAGGAGGCATTGCATATGTTATCTAGGGTTCCACTGAACACAAGAGAATAGATGGGGTAATATTCCTACAGTTTATAGCAAACATTCACACTTCAAATGCATATCCAATGGGGAGCTTTGGGTTACAGATCATAAAGGGCACATTTATCAACATCTCTAATTAAAAAAAGACTTGAAAATGTTGTATGTGCACTTATTTAATAACATAAAACCTCAAACCCCCCCAAAATTGATCACTTATGAAAATGTGTCAGTAAAAAAACTGGAACGCAGTGAAACCACATTCTACCCCTAATTTTAAATGAGTGCCAATTTAGAATTTATATTGAAAACCTAAATTAAAAAATAGCTTGAAATTTGAAAGCACAACTCTTATTGATTTTGTTTCAGAAACTCAATTTATAATTTTTGCTGCAAAAACCTCACAAAAAACTCAAATTCGAATGTTGATAAATCTGCCTAAAAATGTAGTCCTCGAAAATGACCACTATATTTTTTGATTTTCCCCTTGTGATTGTTTAATGAATGCTGCATTTATATTCAGTTTTATTTTCCCTTTAGCTTCTATTAAGGTGTTATTCAATGGCTCTCAAATTGAGGATCTGGTGTCCTAGCTGGACTTGGTTTGGGGGAAAGGGGAGTCCGATGTGAAGGGCAGTTGGAGTAAGATGTTTGAGCAATATATTTACATTATTTGTTACATAAGATACAGGTATGGAATCTGTTATCCAGAAACCCGATATCCAGAAAGTTCTAAATTATGGAAAGCCTGTCTCTCATAGACTCCATTGTAATCAAATAATTCAGTTTTTTTTTAAATTGATTTCCTTTTTCTCTGTAAAAATAAAACAGTGCTTTGTATTTGATCCCAACTAAGATATAATTAATCCTTACTGTATGCAAAATAATCCTATTGGGTTTAATTAATGTTTTGTGATTTTTTTAGTAGAGTTAAGGTATGAAGATCCAAATTATGGAAATAACAGAATACCCTTGGTCCCAAGTATTCTGGATAATGGGTTCGATACCTGTACTAGCATATTTTCATATATCTTTTAGTTTCTTATAAGCCAGTTATGAGGCCATTCCAAATGTTGCAGTGGGACCTTGACCCAAAAAGTCTGAAAAACTGTGGTGTTACTGGCTTAAAATTACTGGGCAGTGTAGCCTGCTGAGCATCCTATATATTGAGCTCTCTATAGCAGGAGCAAGTCCCTACATTTGTTAGCAGTTTGTTAGAAAGGTCTACAATTGTAGCGTATAGTGACCCTTTAATTTCATTTCATTTGTATGCAAAATCAAAAGTTCAGTAAACAAATGCTTATAATAGTAATATGCAGTGTTAGTCTCACTTATGTCCTGTGATAGGATTCATCTATATTACAGCAATCATCTGTTCATAGAAGATCTCACATCTGACAGCTTGCCATATTGGGATCAAAACTGACCTTGAATTTGCTTTTGTTTTCTCAACTATGTTATTGGAAAGCAAATGAGATTATGGAAATGTTATGGGTTGTTTCCTAATATATGCTGACTAAAACACATCTGATATACTGAGGAAGGTCACTAAATGTATATGTAAAACACCTACCATAGATTAAAGAAGTGTTGTCTAGTATAGTCACTGTTTAAAACATATTATTGCTCTGTAGAACTGAAAAGTAATTGTAGAAGCATTAGGCCCTACTTTGCTTTACAGCAGGAATAGCAAACCTAGCAGTACTCTTTCTGTTGCTGCTAGCTATGGAAGGCTTATGGGCATTTTAGTTTTACAAAACTGTGCTGTATGCTCGAGAAGAATAAGAGCTATGTCACACATGTAATTTTTTCTCAAGTACACATTTTTAGGAAAGACTTGTCATTCATGATGCTACCTTCATACACAGAACAGTTACATTTTTTCTCTATGGAGAAAGCATTTTTTATTAAAAAAATCCTATAGTTGCATAGTTACTTTGGGTTAAAAAGAGACAAAACTTCATTAAGTTCAATCCCTCCAAACGACCGCCAATGCTTTAATTAAATTATTTGTTATTTTTTGTGGTTTCTGAGATATTAGCAGTTTTTGTTAGTTTTAAACTGCTGATAGCAGAGTTTTAGCTGAACAGCACTTTTTGATGGTCAGAGTGTCAAGGACCCTAATGGTCTGTGCACTTCCTGTACAAATATGGGATCCATTATCCAGAAACCCGTTATCCAGAAAGTTCCAAATTACGGCAAGGCCATAGACTCTATTATAAGCAAATACAGGTATGGGATCCCTTATCCGGAAACCCATTATCCAGAAAGTTCTGAATTACAGAAAGCCCATCTCCCATAGACTCCATTATAAGGAAATAATTCAAATTTTTAAAAATTATTGCTTTTTTCTCTGTAATAAAAAAACAGTACCTTGTACTTGATTCCAACTAAGGTATAATTAAACCTTATTGGAGGCAAAACAAGCCTATTGGGTTTATTCAATATTTAAATGATTTATAGCAGAATTAAGTCATGTAGATCCAGATTACAGAAAGAGCCCTTATCCGGAAAACCCCAGGTCCCGAGCATTCTGCATAACAGGTCCCATACCAGTAATTCTAATTTTTAAAAATTATTTCCTTTTTCTCTGTAATAATAAAACACTACCTTGAGCTTGATCCCAACTAAGATATAATTAATCCTTATTGGATGCAGATCACTATTGGGTTTATTTAGTTTTTAAATGATTTTAGTAGACTAACAGTATGGAGATCCAAATTACAGAAAGATCCATTATCCTGATTTTAGGATGCAGATCCTATTGGGTTTATTTAATCTTTAAATGATTTTAGTAGACTAAAGGTATGGAGATCCAAATTACAGAAAGATCCCTTATCCGGGAAATCCCAGGTCCCGAGCATTCTGGATAATGGGTTCCAAGCCTGTACTAAATTCACGATACAGTTGCTGGCTCAGTTGAACCAAAACCCTTGTATTTGCAGTCTATAACATGCTGATGTCTCAGAAACCGCTTAAATCAGAAAATGAATATACTGTAACTCAGAGAAGCATTCTGAGTAAATTTACATCAATTTCTTTTTTGAATTTAGATTCCCTATCACCATAGCTGTGGATATATATGGCTGTTCAAGAAGTCATCCAACCTTCTATTGAAGGCTTCATAAAATCTGCTATCACATGGCAGGGTATTCCACTACCCTGCTGCCCTTAACTAGAAGAACCATTTGCTATTTCAAATAAAAGTTTCGTTCTTAAGGTCTAAAGGGGTGGCTTCCTCTATTCAAAGCAGTTTTTAGGGCTTTGAGTTCAAATGTTCAAATTTGTGTTTTATGAAATGTGTCCCTTATTTGGTTACACATTCTTAACATTGTAAAAAAAATCACTAATGCAATAATGCACCAGAAGTGATCACTGTGGGATGTTATCCTAATGGTGTCATTTACCACTTTGCATCTATTGTAAGATGTTTAGTTGAAAAGTGCAACATTATAACAAAGATGGTTTGTGTGTGTCTATAACATGTGACAATTTAAAGACTGATGACCTGAACAACCTGGTAATAAATATCGACATTTAGGTGCTGATTTACTAACCCACGAATCCGACCCGAATTGGAAAAGTTCCGACTTGAAAACGAACATTTTGCGACTTTTTCGTATGTTTTGCGATTTTTTCGGATTCTGTACGAATTTTTCGTTACCAATACGATTTTTGCGTAAAAACGCGAGTTTTTCGTATCCATTACGAAAGTTGCGTAAAAAGTTGCGCATTTTGCGTAGCGTTAAAACTTACGCGAAAAATGCGCAACTTTTCGTGTAAGTTTTAACGCTACGCAAAATGCGCAACTTTTTACGCAACTTTCGTAATGGATAGGAAAACTCGCGTTTTTACGCAAAAATCGTATTGGATCCGAAAAATTCGTAAAGAATCCGAAAAAATCGCAAAACATACGAAAAAATCGCAAAGTACCGATCATTACGAAAAAAACGCAATCGGACTCCATTCGACCCGTTCGTGGGTAAGTAAATCAGCCCCTTAATGTTGTGGAGTTGTATGTAAATAGAAAGAAATGGTTTGGTTAGACATGCATGTTCACTCATTATTCTCTTATTGCTTTTCATATTGTTCTCTCATACATCCTGGATTTCTTTTTTCACTTTTTCTATTTTTTGTAAGATCTCTTGTATTCTGTCAGTTGTCTCACATCTCCCTTGGTTTTTGCCAACAGCTCTCCTACTATACATGCCTGTTGCTGATTTGCTACCCATGAACACTATGTTGTCATGTTTATTGCCTACTGTCCACCATATTTTTACCACTTCTTACATTTTCCTCCATTTAAAGTTGACAGATGGCCAGGAGTATTACTGTATTTTGTTTTTAATCACTGCAGGAAAAATCTCCCTTTATGTACACAATTTATTATTATTCTTGGAGGTACCAAATCAGTCATTCAAAGAGGCCATGCGATTCATAAATCATTTTTGTATGTTCTCAGGTTTGAAAGTTAAAGGAACAGTAACACCAAAAAATGAAAGTGGATAAAAGTAACTAAAATATAATGTGCTGCTGCCCTGCACTGGTAAAAGTTGTGTGTTTACTTCAGAAAGTCTACTATGATTTATATAAATAAGCTGCTATATAGCCATGGAGGCAGCCATTCAAAGGAGAAAAGGCACAGGCACATAGCAGATAACAGATAAAACACTATTGTATTCTACAGAACTTATCTGTTATCTGCTATGTAACCTGTGCCTTTTCTACTTTTTTCCAGCTTGAATGGCTGCCCCCGTGGCTACACAGCAGCTTATTATATAAATTATAGTAGTGTTACTGTAGCAAACACACCAGTTTTACCAGTGCAGGGCAACAGTGCATTATATTTTTATTACTTGAAAGCTCTTTCATTTTTTTGGTGTTACTGTTCCTTTAACTAGTTGCAAAAAAAAAAGTTGCAATTGAACCAGTTAGGGATCCCTGTAAGTGTAATTTAACCCAATGTACCATTGCAGTTGAAGAAATATTACTCTTAATATACACATAGTGAGGTGGATGCTTTATGTGAAATATGCAGTTGCAATATAGTCTTCATTAGGCCCCTTTCCTACTCTGGTAAACTGAGGCTGATCCAAAAAAAGCAAGGCAGCTGCGAAATATGGCATTTGCTCCTATTTAAAAACACATATGAATCTCTTGGTCTAGTCTACCAGCAACAGTGATCCTGAAGAAACAGCTGCGTAACATTTGGAGTCTTGTACATTATTTCTTTTGGGCTGTCTAAGTGTTGCTGTAACTAATATTTGGTGTAAAAAGGGAGTTTATCACTCGGAAATGCAGCACTGCAGTTTTTTAACATTTGAACCCTTTTTTTGCCTGAATTATTTTACACACCATCAGTGTTCTTCAGAATTAGTTGGAGTTCAGATTAGTTGCTTTTCCCATATGTGTGTTTTTTTTTTTTTCAAATATCCTGACATTTTTGGGGGACGTTACAGTTACTGACACAAATTAGCTTTGTTGTAATAGGCACATAACTGCTAATTGTTTAATGGGAGCATGAGGCAAGCAATCATCCTTTGATAAATGACCCCCCCATACCAAAAACTGCCTTTGATGTGAGTTACCTGTCATTTTTCCATCAGGTAAATAAGTGATTGTTGACCTTCCAGGGGCGCCGCTATTTCCCTAATCAGAACCTGAAATCTGTATAACAACACTTCATTTATTTGATAGACAAAAGAACAATTGCTCTTGAAGTAATGTGATTTCTAAATAGACTGTGCCTGTCAAAAAATAAATGCATTAGAAGTAAAATGTAGCTCAAGGAGACAATTAGCAAACAGAGGTGACACCGTTAACAGGTGCACCCATTATTCCCAAAGCTTGTGGCAATATATTCACGTCTTTAGGCTGATGGCGGATCATGTGATGGTATGGTGAATTATCTTTCTGCATCATCTGATGGAGTGGAGCTGCTGCTACTGCACTAACAGATCATTTTATAATGCGTGTCTCAGATGATATGGTAGCTGCAGATATCCTCTCCCCAGAAAAAGTGGTTTGATTTGAAAGTATACTATAAAATGCTATAGACTTTTATAAGAGATCTACACAACATTTTGTATCATTACCAATGCATTTGTTAAATGCTTTTGTGCCCTGCTCAGAGTTCATATAGATTACATGCCTGATTACCAGGGTGTGCTCAAGATGTGCTCTGATGGTGGTTGCTGCAGTGCACATGTGCCTAAATAAATGTGTGTACATGTCATTTTGATGAAGAACACCAGAAATGATGCCAACCAGACTTTCATTGCATTAGCATTTGATTCACATTAAATGTTCAAGCACAGTTGCGTGTGTTTTAACACATTAGCCACAACTGTGTCAGGTGTATTGACCCTTCATGACCACAGAAGAAGTCAATCTAATTGTCTAATTTATCAAAAGCAGGGATTAGTCATACACAGAATGCTTCAGTAAATGTTTAGTAAAAGATGTTGGAAATTTTGCATCATTTTTATAGATTTAAGTGGGAGATTCTTTAAGGCAATGGCATGAGTTTTTAATCACTGCAGTACTGTCATAAAGAACTACATCAATCAAATCACCCTTGCTTTCTGGCAGCAACTTCCTCTTTAGCAGATTGGGAAAAGGGCTGTCTATACCCTGTACTGTTTCATTGAGCAAGAATTACTTGAGAAGTCATAAGTGCCATAGAAAGCATGTTTCCCAGCTTTGCTAAAAACATTACCTGTCCTGTTTTTCATCCAGTGGCTAAATTATTGTTAAATGACAAATAATTAAACTTCAATACTATTTTTTTCTTCCCTGTTCACGGGCGACTAATCTCCCCGAAATGCCATCCCACCGGTGCCTTGAGAGGAAACTTCCGTGATTTCACTGAAATCGTGCCGCCGCATATGCCATCTCTCCAGCGATTTACATTTTCGCCAGTTGGATGGCATTTCGGCCCGCGAAAAGGGAGATTTGTTGCGGGCAACTAATCTCCCCGTGTGCCAGAGCTCTTAAGAAGTATAAAGAAGGGGTGCTAAGCTGTAGTATTATAAATTGTAACAACAGTAATTGTTGCTAGCGCCTGCAATGAATCTACTTAAGATCTGATTCCCAGATGTAGAACTTTTAAGGTTTGCATTTGGGATTTGGAAAAGAGGACGAGTTTTGTTCGAGTTCGAGTTCGGTTCGAGTGTTTGAAGAGTGCAGTATTTAATTCTGCAGTAGACTTGTACAGTAATGCATGGTATATAAGTGTCTTTGTATACATGTAACTAATGATTATGTATGTGTAGTGCCTATTTTAGGCCTTACAACAGGGGTCTCAAACTCGCGGCCCGCGGGCCATTTGCGGCCCTCGGTACAATATTTTGTGGCCCGCACCAACGCTTTCTCAAAAGCAATGAATGGATCGCGATTTTTATTGCGATTCAAGGGATAATGCAAGTTATTATGGGAAGACGTTCTGTGTGCACAATTAGCTGCTAAGGAGCTAATTGTGCACACAGAACGTCTTCCCATAATAACTGTTATGATGGCATAACGTCATTTCCGCAATCAGCAGCTCCCGCCTGCCGTGCCTTGCATTATCCCTTGAAAGCCAATTTTTTGTGAAATCCCTTATGCGGCCCAGCCTCATCCTGACTTTGCCTCCTGCGGCCCCCAGGTAAATTGAGTTTGAGCCCCCTGCCTTACAAGTTTCCAATCTCCAACTGTAAATTTCATCCATGGTTGTCTCACAGTGTTTCTATTTAAAAAAATAATCTATACTTGTTCTCTTGGCACGTATGCACTGCATGTTTATAGGGTGTGCAGAAAAAATGTAAAATAATTAGAGCTGATTTGAATCTTGCAAAGTGTGATTGAAATTAAGATGAGTAAATGAAGGCAGACGCAAATCTCATAATTTACATGTTGGAGAAGAGAGAATATAAACTTCATCGTTTAAGTGTCTGTTTATCAGGAAGAACGTATTAACACATGCTTCCTGTATACTATTTTTGGCATCAACTTTGTGAGAATTTTTAAAACTTTATTCACTTGGTTAATCTTTCTTTTATTCTGTATGTTACAGGACCCAAACATGCGGCTTTTCATGTTTGATTGATTGTTAATTATTGTAGATTTAAAAAAAATTGTATAGTGAAACTAAATATATTCTAAATATAAATGCTCTGGTGAGATCCAGTACAATCTACTGCTTATGGTTAATGGCACAGGTCTTTATCTCTGCTGGCATAAATATATCAGCAGAAAGAAGCTTATCCACTGCCTTCCATCCCATCTATGTGCAGTAACAGGCATAGGACCAGTCTGTGTGCACACCAACAGACTGTATTTTGGCGCATAAACATGAAAATATGCATTTTCTTGTTGAAATCCACTCTGCATGTGCAATTACCATCAAATCCTGTGCCCATAGATAGAGGGGGTATGGAGATAGGCTTTTCTTGTATCTTCTTTCGTTTCTTCATTCTTCTCTTCTGCCCCAGGCCAATGCACATGTGCAGTAGAATAAAAAAATGTTTGGAGTTTCATTCTACTGAAATGTGGAAGAAGATAGCGATGAATGAGCTTCTACAGAAGTACTCTGAACCAGTGCAGTTTTTAGGAAACTGCTACACCATCATGGAGTCTCAGTTAAGGATAATTATTGCTGGGAGGTGCTTACAATTTGGCACCACCCAGTGAGTATACCTTTCCTTCTCCCTTAAAGGAACAGTTACAGCAAAAAATGAAAGTGTTTTAAAGTAATTAAAATGTAATGTACAATTGCCCTGTGCTGGTAAAACTGGTAAGTTTGCAACAGAAACGCTAGTATAGTTTATATAAATGAGCTGCTATGTCAACACGGGGGCAGCCATTGAAGTTGGGAAAAAGGAGAAAAGGCACAGGCACATAGCAGATAACAGATACGCTTTGTAGAATATAATGGGGTTTTATCTCTTATCTGCTAAGTAACCTGCGCCTTTTCTCCTGTAAATGGCTGCCCCCCGTGGCTACACAGAAGCTTTATTTATATAAACTATATTAGTCTTTCTAAGGAAAACACACCAGTTGTACCAGTACAGAGCAGGATTACATTATATTGTAATTACTTTTATACACTTTCATTTTTTGGTGTTACTGTCCCTTTAATAACTCTCAAATAAGACACACATATAAATGAAGCAATGAAGCTGAGATACAAATAACAAGAACCCTTATATAGATGCTCTTAAAGGAGAAGGAAAGGCAAAGTCACTTGGGGGTGCCAAAATGTTAGGTACCCCCAAGTGACTTAAATCGCCTACCTTTTACCCCGGGCTGGTGCCCCTGTACAGAGAGAACAGCACCAGCCCGGGGTACCTGTAGTGCTTCCTTCTTCCTGCTTCAGTGCGCGCGCATGCGCAGTAGAGTGAAAAAGCAGAAATTCAACAGAGAAGTCGGCTTTTCACTCTACTGCACATGCGCCTGTCTTTAGTCGTTCCAAAACGCAGGCGGAAGGAGGAAGCGCTGCGCTGCAGGTACCCCAGGCTGGTGCTGTTTTCTCCTAACAGGGGCACCAGCCCGGGGTACAAGGTAAGCGATTAAAGTCACTTGGGGCTGCCTAACATTTTGGCACCCCCAAGTGACTTTGCCTTTCCTTGTCCTTTAAGGATGTTGTGTATTCTAGTTGCATATTGAAAGCGGCATCCTCTGGTGACCAAGTGGTATATTTTCATTATTTACTTTTCCATGAATGTAATTATTAAAGTGGAAAAATACATACACACATTGTTAAAGCAGAGAGCAGAGCCCAACTGGTATGTAGCATTCCATTACACACCTGATTCCTTTCAGCATTCTTCCCCCCCCCCCCCAGTGATATTGGAAAGCACTTTTCCCCTACTGGGCTCAAGAGGGATCATTCAAGACCCCAGGGGTTGCAATGAACACAGTGCAAAAAATGGCTAATTAAGGTCCTTATTTGCACTTTGCCTGCTGTGTGATACACTGTAAATGAAGCCTAAGATCTCCTACGCAGATAGCAAAATCACATTTAAATTCTAAAATAATTTGTATAGCTCCTTCTACGAGCTTTCTGATTGACCAAGTAATTGATTATTAATAAAGGGTAACACCCCAGTTTTTCCTGTTTTAGTGGCATGGCACAGGTCAGTGTCTGCCTCCCCAACCACATCAAAGTTACATGCTCTAACTCAACTGTGGCCTCCTAGCTAAAATGGAAAAAATTGCAGTGGTGGTTTACTTCCCCTTTAAAATACTTGGTCAGTCAGGCTGCTCTAGCAAAAGAATAGAAACTGATACAGTGAAAAAAAAAGGTTGTGCCTATTTCGTGTGTTATAGGACAACATTTTCAGCTTTTTTCCCTCTGAGCTCTCTGAATAGTGTGTTTCCCTACAGACAATATATCCTTTAATTTGATCTATCATTTATTTCTATATCATCTATTGCAGGGCTTTCCTTAACATCCCTAACAGTATTTATATTGCACATTAGGCATACAGATACATTTTCCTGCTCCTAACTGGTATTGCGATAGGCCAGGTAATGGCCTGTTTGCCTGTAGTGCAATATAAACACTGTTAGGGATGTTTAGGAAAGCCCTGCATCAGGAAGAGCATTATAGATTAATTTCTTCATTAATTCCATTAGGAAAACACAAATTGAACATAAAAGGGGTTAAAGTTCATTTAACCTTCTTCTTTTCTCTAAACACTTTACACGTTAAGCAAGTTGCATTCAGGATGTTAACACAGAAAGACTAGGAGCATTTTCTTAAAAGGGTTCAGAGTTACAATCAATTTTTAGAACTAAATTCTCTATAGCTGCTGTAAAAAATACAACTCTACATGGAATTACCAACAAAAAAGAACAGATTATAAATCATTACCTTGAAATAATACATATAATATTTTATTTGGCCTTACTGTTTTGCTGAATTGCAACATTGAACATTTTAATAGTGAAGTGGATATCAGGAGGCAACCATTTAGTGTTTAAAATACCCAACAGATGCAAATAAAAGGGCGTTCACCGAATGTTATCTCAGTTGAGTAATAAATCGGTCCTTTTGTGCTTAAGCAGCTGGAAAACTCAGTGTAATTATCCAGTTTCTATATCTTTATCAATTAAATAGGTGTTTGCCTTAAAATACTTTAAAGTGAACTATAGTTAAAATGTTATGGTATTATTATTATGTGCAGTTAGGAGGTTAGAAATGTACACGCAGAGTCAACACAGATAAAAGTGTATTATAAAAGAATCAGAGGAACCTTTACAAAAGGCAGGCTTATTATTTGTGTCCCCAAATATATCTTTACTAGAGGTAGTGAGTACCAAGTGAAACTTTGTTAATTATTTTTTTTAAAGGTAAGTAATTAGATGGCATAGGTTTTTTCCCCTTCAATAGATGTTACTGAAGAGGTATATAATTTATTTCTGCCCTCACATTTCCACTGCTTACGTTAGTTTCTTGGTGAAGATGACAAAAAAAAGCCTTTATGTTCTAGAATATAACAAAGGACTGATCTTTCCCACATGCCTCACACAATGTTTCTTTCTGTACCCGCCAATGGGGGCTCTAAGGTTAGAATTATTTATTGCATTTCTGGGACAAAGAGAGCACAGCAGAACTCAGGATAACTTTACTATGTTCCACCTGCTGCTTGTCATATTCTGCCTACCTGCTATCCAGCTGCGTACTTTTCCTGTCTCTGCATATAATAAACACCACCCTCACTGATGACCCAAATCTTGTTTCACAGTTCCACCTCCCTGCTTGTACACTGGGGAGAAAAAAAGGCTCCCACATTTTCTGGTGCATTTTTATATGTATTTTCTGCAGTGGGATACAGCTGCCCAAAGTGTTTTGGGCAGGACACGGAATGGATAAAAAGGCAAATGCCCATAAACTAAGGGGCAGATTTATTATAATGTGAGTTTAGAGCTTAATCCATAAAAACTCACCCATGTTCTATTCATTCCTATGGGATTTTTAGAAGCAGATTTATCAGTGGGTGAAAGTTAGAACTCACCATTTGATAAATACACCTCTAAAAACCCATAGGAATGAATAGAACATGGGTGAGTTTTTATGTATTGAGCACTAAACTCACACCGATAAATCTGCCCCTTAGTGTGGGAGAGGTGGTCCCATAAGATTTTGCTTAGTAGAATTGACGAAAAGAAAGATAAGGAAAGATGACAACATTGATGTATAACAAAATAATCTGGTGGCGTAGTGGGTAGAATTAATGAAGCTGAAGAACAAAATAGTGCCTCATATACTGTGTATCAGCCTCTAGCATCATTAAAGTGATAGTGACACATTCCACTTTTAATGGGAACATGTCTCTATGCCTAAATAATCCCTAGGCCTGCTATTTTTTGTAATATATGTGCCCCCCTGCCCACCCCTTACTAACCCGTGTGGGTCTCCAGCAATGGTTTACATTGCGCTGTGGGAGCAGGTCAATGTTCTTTTAGGCTGGGTCACTGTTTACATTTGTCCTCCATCCTATCAGAATGTTGTCCTGCCCCCAAGTATGCTGTCACTCATGAAGATGTTCACCTTTAAGCCATATGTGAGCCCAACACAGGTTTGTAGGGGGTGAGATTGGAGAGGTGGGGGGAGCACACACAGTACATAAGAATATTGTGTTGTCATAGTGACTTATTCCTGTTAAAACCTGGAATGTGTTACTATCCCTTTAAGGTTAGTGCATAGTCAATTATCCATGGTATGACAACAGCATAACAGAATATTGAAGCTACATTTTGATACATTTATAAGTTAGCATCAATATATTCATCAACCGTGCAATTTAACATGACCCTCGGTACAGTTGGATCTTGCAGTTTACAATGTATGTCATGGCATTCCTAAAATGAGGTGTCACGTTCAAGACCATAGCTCAAAATGTTATTATTTTTCCCTACACCTACATTTCATGCTTTACCCTGGTCAGAGGTAGGGCAGCAATCTACTAGGTGCTTCAAAAGGGTGTTACCCATTTACCACATTAGTACTGACTTCTTGGCAAAACACATGAGAGAGCTGAATCTCAGTCTGGCTGCATTTGTGGGTAATAGTTTGTCTGTTATTCCCAATCATCAAACCAGGTATATGTAACTTAGTAGCAAAGGTCTCCATTAAATCAGAACTTGCATATGAGAGAGCAGGAGCAGGAGATGTGAAGAAAGTTCAGGCATTGGCCATCCTACCTTCTACTGATTTTTTTTAAGCTTTGAGGCAGGTTATGGGAATTTGATGTAGGGTTTTGTTTTCTGTGGCTTATGATTTACCTCCCTCCAAAAAGATCAAAGGTCAAAGATCTCCAAAATATATCCAAAGTATTTTTTTATTCTTTGATATGCACCTGTGTTGTAATTTAGAGAAATATTTGAAAATGTCAACAAAGGGACAAAATAATCAAAAGCAAAATAATATTAGTTCATTATATTCACAATTCAGTGGAAATCCTTGTTGTTTTTTTACCCACAATGTGCCATTTTCTCTATTCACCATTATTTACCATTATAATTCCAGCATCATTGCACTACCAGGAAAATTGTAGTTAGAGCTGCAAATTTTTCAGATTACTAATGTTGAAAATAAGCTTCCTATTGACTTCTGTGGTATCTTGACAGAATTTAGGTGGAAAATGTACATTATTTCCATATTTTTGCAGGGAAAAATATAGTCTTTTTTCTTTACAACTGTGCTTTTTTGCACAACTTTTCTATAAAAAAAAATCTGTGCTTTAAACTTTAATACCTATGTATATATGCCAAATGTTTTCAAACATAATTAATATGACATACATTTTTCATGATGAATACAAAAATTACATAGTACTAATTTTAAAATGCACATATAGTATTGTTACTGCAGGAAAACGATATAAACTCTTTAAACAGGTAAATTAATTAGCTTTCATAAACTGGAAATCAGACAGATAATCATCTGTTAGACACCACTGGACTTTGAGCGTCCAGGTTTTCCCTTTATACCATATGGCTTACGACATGCAGTTGGTTGTGTTGAAGTATGTACATTACCTACTTTATGCCTATGATTACATATTTTTCAATATGAAAGGGTCAGGAAACTTTTGTTTTAGACTTCTGCAATAAAGGATATGTTTTTAAGTGGCTAAAGGAGTGCATGCCAGATTCTGCAATTTGGTTGTACGTCACCTACTTCCATAACCCAGTTGCTGCTCTGGATCTGCTGTTTAATACTATTGCTTGTCTTCCACTTGTTGCTCTTTAATCTTTTCTTGTTCTGAATGTGCAGTTGTGATACATGCCAGGTGTTTCTAATAGTGAGTCTGATTAGTCAATTATTGCTCCTGTAGTTTTTAGCCATTTCTCTGCTGGAAGGAGAGTTTTACTTGGCATAGCAATGTGATGCAGGCCACTTGCAACATTCTTAAGGTTTAGAAGCACAAAACCATGCAGTAGACAGCAAAAATCAAGAGGGCTGGTAAAACATTGTAGTAGTGAAAGGGACCTGCAGTGCATATAGAAGTATGGACATTTCTTCCCTTACCCTGTGTTTAGGGTTATAACATTGCTCTCCTGATGTTTAAAGGCTAACTCTTTCACTGTTTGGCTAATGCACTTGGCAGCAGTGCAAGTAAGACAAGTCAGTGGAAGAGACAATTCAGTTTATTGCAGATGATCAGTGTAACAATGTTCATTATTTCTTTCCTGCTGCATACATTTATTTGTGAGGGCACACAACTAGGCTCATTTACCAAAGCAGCACTCCAAGCAAAGTGCAAACTGTAGACATAAATTGCTATGTTTTTTTACCCACAATGCAGCATTTCTTCCAGAATACCAGTGTATTGCAGAAACCTGTTAATAGTATCCACCATGCTTTGCTCTCAGTTCACCAAGTTTTGTTGCACGTGTTTGCATATGTGTGTGAATGATATTACGGATGATAATGATATGCAGAATCCATAACTGGTGGAAGTAACACAACACTGCAAGTTACACATACTAAGTGCAGGTTTTAATGCCAAGGTGTAAGCTGCACCCTATACAACTGTGTGCAGTTCATTAGAGTAAGCTGACAGGTCACATTGGTGTTACATACAAATGTAAGGAGTGTGCATTGAAGCAAATTACAGTACCTTGATGATTGCCAACCAATTACTCCCAGCTGTGCATCAGCTTTAGTGCTTTGCAGTTGTGGTTCCGTGGAAAGATGCCACTGTTGGCACAGCAAAGCTTCTTCTCATATTGCAATATGTGAAGGATTGTTCTGTTTAAGCAGTAATCTGTGCAACTATACTTTATATAAAATACTGAGTTAACGCTTTGATGATAAATGCAAATGATAAATTAACCCATGCCAAAAAACATAAGCAAAAAAGTACATCTAACAGAAACTTGAATCAAAAATGACACAACTCCAATGTCCAACATCCATGTTCCAGGCCAAAGTACTGGAATTGGATTCTATAGCTTAGTGTTGTGCTTATCAGTATGCTGACAGTATCTGTTGTAAATGGCAGTGGCCATCATCCCACTAATGACTAATTACTTGAGCCTGCATAGACATAAATGTGGCAATAAATTACCTTATAATATATGTATTTAGAAAGATCATCAACGAAAGCCAATTTTTTTCATTATGTGTTTGTTTATTTTCTTGGAAAAAAACTATTGACAAAGAAGCAAGTCAGACAAAACTGTGGCTGCATGATGCACATTCCAAAAGATTTCATTTTGTACAGTACATTCAATGAATAAAGTTTTGTTTAATAGGAATACAGACAGGTAGTGATAAAAATCTGAATAATGAATGATTGGTGAATGCGAAAAGACAGATGTATTGTGCATGGTTTATGAATTCCTCTTTGTGCCTCTTTGTAAGTACCATTTTGTTGCTGCTTTGGGAATGCAGCCAATATTTGCTAAAGCTTCTTCATCTGTGGGCAAAAATACAAATGGATTATGGATACTGATGTTTCATTTTGCTCTTGAATGATATAAACCTTGTTTGCCGTAATGGTATTTATAGGGCTCTATTATAACTTCAGTTGCATATTTTCTTCTCTAATTATTAGTAATATTATTTTAGTCATCAAAACAATGTCATGCAGCAATACAAAGCATTTGTGGGACTGAACGAAGCATCCATGAAATGACATTTCTTGCTAAACGTAATTCAAGGAGCAATTTGATCACAAGTTAAGACATGGAAGCAGGTTCTTTTCAAAATGTAGTTCAAATTCTACAGAAAGTACACAAACAATGGGAACAATGAATGATAACTGGTTTTTATAACTCAAGTATATGATGAAATTATGTGATCATTAAAGTGATCATTAACTAATGAGATGGGATGTCTTTTGCCGAGCTTGGGTACAAAGTACATATCTTGATTAGACTATATAGGGACATTTCTATCATGGTTGTTACCAAACCTTCCTTCCATTGTTTCTTTTGTATGATGATGTATTTTCAGGTTTTTCCTGTATTTCATGGTCTGGTTTATTGGTTTCTGGTTGACCCTAGCAGATGTGGGTGTGGTTGGAAAATCAGATTATATACATTGGCATCACATGTGATTTATTAAACATGTTCTTTTAAGCCCTTTATAACATGTCGATGATATACTTTGCATAACGCTGATAATAACTAAACTAAGCCCTACTTAGAAAAGCAAAATATTTGTGATATGTTGAGAAATAATTTGAATAGCCATAGCACCATCTACAAATATATAGATACTGTATGTACAAAATCATGCAATGCACACTTAGGGGCTGATTTACTTACCCACGAACGGGTCGAATGGAGTCCGATTGCGTTTTTTTCGTAATGATCGGTACTTTGCGATTTTTTCGTATGTTTTGCGATTTTTTCGGATTCTTTACGAATTTTTCGGATCCAATACGATTTTTGCGTAAAAACGCGAGTTTTCCTATCCATTACGAAAGTTGCGTAAAAAGTTGCGCATTTTGCGTAGCGTTAAAACTTACGCGAAAAATGCGCAACTTTTCGCGTAAGTTTTAACGCTACGAAAAATGCGCAACTTTTTACGCAACTTTCGTAATGGATACGAAAAACTCGCGTTTTTACGCAAAAATCGTATTGGTACGCAAAAATCGTATTGGTAACGAAAAATTCGTACAGAATCCGAAAAAATCGCAAAACATACGAAAAAGTCGCAAAATGTTCGTTTTCAAGTCGGAACTTTTCCAATTCGGGTCGGATTCGTGGGTTAGTAAATCAGCCCCTTAGGGTTAGCATTTGGCCAAAATACTTAATGTTCAGCCAAACCAGATCCATGGTCTTATATTCAGATGCAAGTCAGCATGTTTTAAACCACAATACAGCAGGTTTTACCCAGAATCCCAGCTTAAATTGACGGCACACAGCAAAATGTTTGCTAGTTAGTAACTTGCGGAGTGGGGATAGTTTCACTCCTGGCACTCCAATACCAATGCTGTTAATAATAGAATTAGCTCGCAATTGACTTGTGAGGTCTGCATTGTTTCTTCAATTTTGGCGCATAGTGTTAAGTCACGTGTAAGGAAAACAGTGGACCTTTAAAAATAAAGCATTACCTTATACATATTTTTTTAAATATTTATTCATAACTCTGTGCACCCCCTGTCCATCACAGCTGGTAACATTAATGTTGTAAGCTGTAGTTCAGCAAAATCTTAGAAGAATGCAGCTTTCACTTTCTTTTATTTGTCAAAATAGTGTCATCATATAGTATGACAGTTTAATAATGCCTGGAGTGATCTGCATTGAGATTAATACTGTTCTCTAGTACTGTGCATGCATTTCTTCTTTAATATTCCTCATGTACTTCTTACATGGGGAAAATGTGTCTATTTCTGAACTTCCTGATCAGTCTGTAGTCATAAAACCTATTTAAACATATGCATCCATGTATATCTTATTAGGAGAACCAACAAACATTTGTATACATCTCCTAATACTGGAGTGACTGGTTTTTCTTTTCCCAGCAAAGGGTTAATAGTCAATGCAGATTTCCTAACAAAAGCGATTCTGCCTTATTATGCTGAAAACTTTTTTTCTTAACTGTCACTGAAGCAGTGCTAATTATTACCCCAGTGTAAATGAGGTCATTTCCTATTAAGAGAACAAAATGCTTAGGCTCGCCTTGCCAATTCATACCATCTATTTTTCACACATCCTCAGCCTCTCTGAATTTCCCTTTTTAATTTTGATAAAATCCATTCATTTATATTAGAAAAGTATAAACCAGCTCAGTAATAGTTGGCCATTATATTCCAGATGAGCTTTTGTAATGTGTGGGTTGTTTGAATACCATGTGTTAGCTATGGAACAATTAGCCAGCTGAATGCATCTTTAAAACAATCAGATACTTTTATTTTACTGGAGCGAAAAAAAAAAAAAAAATACATTCCTTGCAAGTGTACTATTAAACTGTACATCGGAAGAAACATTAAAATCAATGCAAGTTATACTTAGGGGTTTTTTGAGATCAAGGACAAGCTCACACAATATTTCCCCCTTATGCTTTTTTCATCTTTTATTAAAAAAAAAAAAGATTTAAGGAATATTGTTGCAAACAAAGGGTAATTGTTTGAGCCCAGATGTTACTTTTGCACAACAAGCAGGTTACAATGTTCCCACAGTGCTGATGAGCCCAATCAGTGAAATGATTAAAAATTGATTTTGTCCCTGTAATTACAGTATGTAAACTACTTAGCTTGGATTGCAAAGGAAGTGATTTTCTAATTACGTATATACTCTGGTGTCTAATGATTGGTTTTTTGAAGTAATGAAGAGAGAGCCCTAACGACTCCTCGGTGCTCTGTTGTTTAAGAAAGACCATCTTTAGAGTAAGCAGGCAGCAGACAAAGAGTTTCAATTGAATTTCTAACACTGTTAATGTGCACAAAGATTTGTTTATTAAAGGGGTAGTAATGGGTGAACTCTGAGTCTCTTATAAATGCCCGATTCAAGTGGTCGATATGGACCCTATGTTACACTTGTGTTCCCATCAACAAATATTCACTTATTAAAGTCTGTTGGTTTAAATCTCTTTAAAAAATGTAATAGTGTTTTAAATACCACAGATATAGTCAGAGCTTGTTCATCAGGAGCAGACAGATGTAATTTGCATTGAGACTGGGCAACTCAGCCCATTCTTATTTAGATACAGTCACCCTTAACACAGATGTGGTCATCTGAGTGCAATATTGTACATTCAGAAACTAGAAATGTTTTGGCTGATAGCAGATAAAATAATATTGGTCATTTTGCTATCCCAAAATGTTATCAGTCCTGCTATTTACTGATGATCTGATAGGAACTGCATATTGAATAACAACTAAGCAAATGTGTACCTACTGTTTATTAGGATGTTTGTACCATGCTAAAAGGAGAATATAAATAAAGTAATAGAGGATGATCACCTGGAATTTTATGAGTTTGCTGTATCAAGCCTGCATATATGAGATTGATGATTGTTGTTTTACAAGTATGGTACTTAGTACTCGATTTATTCTCAGGCCAAGTTGAAGTGGAACTGATCTGAGACCTATAACCGGAGTAGCATGCTGCCATAATTAGGGGCTTGAGTTATTTAACATGGTGCTCTAAGAAACCACAAATTAGCATGACTGGGCATGAAGTGCACATTTGGGTATTTCCTAGCAAGTGATCAGATGAGAAATAAGGCAGAAATGGCTGTCGTAGCATCGTCTAGCAGCCGCTGTGCTCTTTCCTTCAACAAATGATTTACCTGTGATTTCCACTTCAGTCAGAGGTGGGGAGATATTAAATAATAACTTGCTAGAAATAGTAAGCTCTTTTGCATAACACGTCGTACAACAAGGTTATTGTTGTTTTTGCTGAGCACATGAGTTATTAAATAATTCAAATTAGCCCACTGTGTGGTCTGTGTATCCATGCTGAAAGTAGTAGCTGGTTTTATTTCTAAATGGATCCAATAGTAAAATCCAATGAAATGTGCACATCATTGTCCACGTGTATGAGGATTAATAACATCCTCATTGCTGTGAAATTACAGGCTTCATCATAATTTAGAGAACAGTGTACATAATTTGCTGAAGACTGGGGTCTATTTAGGTCTATTTAGTTTTGCATAATCAGGCTGCAGAAAAGACTTAACAGGCTTTGTAGCTCATGATATCTTAACAGTTGGCTCTTTCTTTTGGTAAAAAAATGTATCTCATTCTAGACATTACCACCATGAATGCTTGTATTTACCTTGTCTCCCAATCGCTAAGGTCAAGCGCAGCTTTTAACCATCCACATGTGTTCTGCTATCACATAATCTGTCAGAGGAGTTGAGAGATCCTTTTAGAGGTTCACTGTTAACTTAAGTAATACAGAAAAATACCTGACTAATACAGAATATTTAAATAAGGATATGGAAATTATAAACCCATTGCAGGTTGGGGTTTTCATACATGACAAAATAACAGAAGCACAAAAATAGTAGAAATTAGAGCTTTGCCTCTAGGCCATATAGAGTTCTTGGGCTTCGCTTTGTTACTTGAAAATTTTGTTGTTTCCTCTTCTTGCCCATGACTACTTTACCATGTATATTAGTTATTGTGACCACTCAGTTAACCAGAAGCCAATTCCATAACAGACACGTTCTTTGTTAAACAGCTGGTAACTGGTCTATCTGTGTCTATTCAGCCACATGGTTTTACGTACTCTGGGTACAGCAAAGGCTAAAGCGTAAGAGACATTAGGTATAGAAGGAGTGAGGAAGATAAAAAATTGGAAGAATTGAGGAAAAGGGAAGCATAACAGGCTAAAGAGGAAAAAAAGAGGATGGGATAAAATAGTGTTAGGAAATTAAAAGAAAGAGAATGGACTAAATATGTTTAGGACATGGGTTGCGGGAGGAATTATCAGTGTTGAATTTAGGGAAGGAAATGGAGACAGGAGTCACATATGACTCTGTTTGAATGTAACCATATATAGATATAATTTATGCACTTCTTTAGCCAGATAACTTTGCTGCATGCTGTGTGCTAACTGCACTTGTGACACAGGATCTCAGTGAAGCATTTTGGATATCCATTAAATAACTCTACAGAGTAAAGTCAAACTGAGCAGTAGCAAGGCATATAGTGACCATGCTACAATCAAATTATATTGCCATAGAAAATGCCTCATTTCACTTGTTACTTTACCTGGCCGGTGATATGTTTAGCCTGACCAGGTGAACACTGAATTTACACGTTTCGTTAACTCCTACCACATGCATGCTTTTTATTGATATTCAGTTTAATTAAGACACTCTCAATGTCTACCTTCATCTTACTTCTTGCAGCTTCATTCATTCATATATATATATATATCTCATGAATCATATATATATATATATATATATATATATATATACTGTATATATATGTATATAGTGAATGTAACTCCAAGTATAGGGTAAAGGCCCAGCTGCATCCAAGAGAAATGGATATCCGCATGAAAAAATGGAGCAAACAACAAACAAACGCATTTTTTCACTCATAAGTCCTGTGAGTGCTCTATATTTTCATGTGGATATAAATATGCTGTATGTATATACTATATATATATATATATATATATATATATATATATATATATATATACAATCCATAGGTTTTCAGCACACCAACAGACCGAATGACCTGGGTGCTACAAGATTATGCAATGTTATCCAAAAAATCAGGAAAAAACAGGTGCACTCCAGGAACCTTTAAAAATAAAAATCAAGATTCTTTATTTAAGTCATTTTAAAAATGTATCAGGCCAACGTTTTGGTCTCCTTCTAAGACCATTTTCAAGACCATGTGTAGACTTAAAATCAACATATAAATAGGTAAAACCTGTAGCACTCACCCAATCCCACGCTCTCACACAGTCATAAGACTGAAGGAGAAGCCCTGTACTCAGGATACACAATACCCAGAGTAACTATATACACAGGCACCTGTGCAATTAGGGAAAAATACAGTGGTTAAAAACAAGTGCATAGTCCTACTGACCAAAAAACAGCATGTTACAGAAAAAGGTACACAATAATCCACAACAGTACAGTTACCCACAATATATCAACCTAACAAATACTAAAAATAGTATCACCTTTGTTCTAAAAATCATAAGGAAGAGCAATACTCACTTAACCCTGCAGGTGCTAGAGTGTTCAACTACTTCAAATACTATGTTCCTGGAGTGCACCTGTTTTTTCCTGATTTTTATATATATATAAAATTGTGATAGAGGCCCAGACTCCTAAGCTGGTCACACCTCTTATTCTAAAAACAGAGTCACAGGAAGTCAATTTGTGAGTTTATTTTAAACCCATTTAATGATAATAGCATTTAGCAAAAGAGCATACTCTACGAATGTGTACAAAACTGTTAGAGAATAAACTTTGTTGTTGATATACACTACATGTTGCACCTGCAACTTATTTAACCCCAAATAAATCTCATTTGTCCTCTCTCAGTTTTGTTTATTAAAGGGGATGTAAAGGAAAAAAACAATAATGCATGTGCTGCTTGTAACCTAAAGAAACATAATTGCAATGTATTTTATTTAGAAGTTTTGTACTGTTTCTTTAAGGTAATTGATTCTGTGCAGCTGAATTCACTGCTAGTCTTCTCTCCCTTCTGAACCTGCGTATAGGAATCCTTTCCTGGCTGGCTGGCCAGAGTAGTAAGAAATGTTGCACTGTCTCTTTAAGGTAACTGGTTCTGTGCAGCTGAATTCACTGCTAGTCTTCTCACCCTCCTGAATCTGTGTACAGGAATCCTATCCTGGCTGGCCAGCCAGAGTAGTAAGAAACCATCAGAGCTGCTCTGCATTCTGAATGGCGGGGAAGCAGAGCGGGGTTGTTTCATTTAGTTATATAGTTACATAGGGTTGAAAAAAGACCAGAGTCCATCAAGTTCAACCCATCCAAGTAAACCCAGCACACACAACCTATACTTACCAATCTATACACTCACTTACCAATCTATACACTCTTGTATACACATTTGTTTATTATTGTCTCTCAGTGAGAAACAACCCCACTCTGCTTCCCTGCCCTTCGGAATACAAAGCAGCAGATAGTTTTCATACTAGTCTGGCTGACCAGTTGGGAAATGATTCTTGTATGCAGCAACAGAAGGGAGAATAGAGGAGCAGCTGCACAGGTTACAAAACTTCTAACTGAAGTACAATACAATTGTGCTTCTTTTTAAGTTTACAAGCAGTACATGCAATATTTTTTTTTACTTTACATCGCCTTCAAAATATTATTATGAAATCCCCTTTCAAACATTTATTTTAAAGGTAATGTTTTATTCAGGAGTGATATAAATATATCACACTTGAGGTCATTACTATTACAAATTAGGTTTTATGATCAAAGCAATTCTAATGCTGGTCATCTAGCTGTTGTAAACCTACTGTGAAAATACTGGAAAATAATGTGAGACTCTCCCCTTTGTTTTTCATTTTTATTTTGCAGATTATTTCAGGTGGCTGTTTACATTCCCATTCCCTGGCTTCTTAGTTTCTTGCAACTAAAATAATATTGTTGACTATCCAGGTAAGGTGATAAAGGCTTAAGTGTGTAAAGAAATGTGTCAGAATATGTGCACTGCAGTTTGTATTAACATATGTAGCTTGCGCTTTTTTAACTATTTTAAACTTGCACCATAGATATAAAACAGCGTGCGTTCCATTTACAGGAAAATGTCCACACAAAAATATCTGTGCTAAAGTCTTCATTTTATGTCCCCAATATGTGACATTTATAAGATACTAAGACTGATATTAATGGCATTTTATGTCTTGTCATCTGAACAAACATGACCATAAAAGGTTTGAGACTTGGTGATGCCATGCTTAATCCCTCTGTGAATTAAAAACCAGATTATAAAGGATTGTACACAGAGCACAACCAGGGATTAATAACGTGCTAATCACTTCCTTGATTTAATCCATTTAACTGTTGATACCAGTGGGCTATGATATGACAATCTGTTCTTTGTCACCTGCATAAACTGCTGCTTTTTTTGTGGATATATATCCTGAGGGAATGGAAATATTATTTTTAAAGCTTTATGAAAATGGTTTTGAGAAATTTGTCAAGAAACTATCCATTACAGAAAACAACCTATAAGATTAACGTTTTTGTTCTCATGGAGTCTACTCTCTTCTATTTAAACTTATTAATTTCTAACTATTTTTTTTCCAGTCAATCTAGTAATTCATAAGAAGTGTGTTCTGAAAAGTAATCAAATCCTAATATAGTAAAATGTAACTCACAGTAAACTCACAAAAAGTAGATCATGGAACATGTTCTCAGTAAGGGTAGTGAAATATTTTTCTGAGTGCCTGAGTAGGCACTCAGAAAAATCACATAGGTCACTTAAAAAGTATATTAAAAACAAAAATCTTTATTGAGACAAAAACTTAATTGTCTTTATGTGTTTGTGCTCCAAGAGCACTTAGTCATAGGCCTAGACTGATTTAGACTGGTACTAGGTGCAGCCCTCCTGCGTTGTCAGGTCCTTCATGCCAGGTTATCATTAGTACACTAAATTGCATACTAAACTACATACAACAGGTAAAACCTAACCCCAAAAAGTTATTCCCAATTGCTAAGCAGTCTATATTTTTGATTTAACATACTTTATAGATCTGTAAAATGAACCTCTTTGCACCCATGCAGAGAGATGATTCACCTGTGGGATTTGTGGTGAAAGCTGCACTCTGCATACAGCACAAGGTGCAACTCTGTTATGATCAAGGGAGCCCTATACTGCCACAGGCTAACAGCAACAGCAATAATACCACACTGTACATGACAGTTTTGAGCCACTGATGCTTGCAACAGCAGCAGGCACATCTGAATGGAGCCAAGGGGCAGGACTACAGTATTGTTCCCCAGATGTTACAGATGACATGTTAAATGATGCTCATTCCTGTTAATTATTTAACTCATTTTTATTTTTTATTTGATTGCATTAGAAGTGCAGAATGTTGCACTAAGCCTTTTTAAAGTGGTTTGCTAACCAAAATAAGATTGTCCTTTACCTAGAGTGTTTAACACTCCTTAGACAGCAATGGATTATATAGACAGGTTACTGGCAAATGATGAGTAATAATAATAAACCTCCCAATTTTACTTCTAGAATGAATTTCCCAGGTTTTTGCTCTCCATGTGGCACAAGTGAAGGCGATTTGAAAGTTTAGCACTGGAGATTACACTTTATTATTCTGGGTGAGTATTTGTCTATATTACAATCTATCTTTAGGTGATGCTAAATGTAGCAGGTCGCTTGCTGTCATGCTTCATTTTTCCTTTTGCACAAATTACCACTCTCAATCAAGTTAATAAGTCAAGCTCAGTCTTCAGATAGTGGTACAATCAGCACTGTGTGACCTCTCTACCACTTTATTGGCCTAAAGAAAATAATCATGCCATGTATGCCCAACTTTAGGGTTATATGATTTCTCTACTTGCTTTAACATTCAGTTCCTATTCCCACACACCCAGCTGGTCAGTTCTTTAGTTCTTTTCTCTGCTCATAACATTACTTTTGTAATTCACTGCATACTTTAGCTCTGCTTAAGTGAAAACAGCTGCAAGGCAATGGGCAGCACAAAAGCCTTAGTACTCATTCAGGCAGCACATTGCCTGGGCCCTGGCTGAATTCTGCACTTCATGTTGGATGCAAAATACATGGCATTGTATTACAATGCATGCTACAGGGCCCTGATATTTCCTGTGCCTGGGGGTACCAATATGACTCCTCCTCCTGCCTGCTCCTCATAAATATAGGTGTGCTGTGGAAATTCTGGTACCCGCAGGGCAGGAAGCAAACTGGAAAAAAATGGTGGATTACACCTGTTTTATGTACTTTGCACCCTTCCCAGGCAATAAATGACCCTTCTTTTGTTTGAGATACATGGGCTTTTTTAAACTATCATACAACTCCCTAGCTTTGTTTACCAAAAATTCCCCTGAATAAAGACATAAAATCCAAGCAAGCAATAATTTTAAGTGAAATCTCCTTGCAAAATTTAAAGTGTTCTGCTAAGAATTCAGGATTCTTATGAATCCCACAAAAATGGTAAGATAGTCAAATGCTAAGAGGCAAAGCATCCTTTAACTTAATAACTCTTGAAGCAATCTCTCTCTCTCATGGGCAGTTAAAAGTTGAAGTTTAAGAAAAAATATGGCTTTTTTACTCTACTGTGCATGCTCCTGTCCGTGCCCAGAGTAAAGAAGATGACTAAGGAAGAATAGCTATGAATCAAATTCTACAGAAGTACCCCATACCAGTGCAGCAGCCCAGGGTATTAAGTAAGTGAATACAATTACTGGGGGCTGCCTAAAATTTGGCACCCCTAGTGATAAACCCTTTCCTTCTTTTTTAAAGGAGAAGGAAAGGTTAAACAACTGGGTGGTGCCAAAATGTTAGGCACCTCTCAGTGATTGTAATCGCTTACTTTATACGCCTGGCTGGTGCTCCTGTTAGGAGGAAACCTCACCAGCCTGGGGTAGCTGCAAACGAACAATCCTCTTCCTCCTGTCTATTTTATAAACAATCCCGGGGCCGATGTATGCGCAGTAGAGACTATTGGTTAAAGTTTGGCTTTTCACTCTACTGTTTATGCGCAATTGGTGCTAAGACAGAAGGAACCTGGCTGGTGCAGTTTTCTCCTACCAGGAGCACCGCCCTGGGGTATAAGGTAAGTGATTACAATCACTGGGAGTGCCTAACATTTTGGTTTTTTGATTGTACCTTTCCTTCACTTTTAAATCAATGCTGTCATGATGATAAAAAGAAGTAAATGCACAGCCTTTCCTTAAGCAGATACAATTGTAATACTATGAACAGGAACTACTGACCCAGCTAGAGATAAAATATATTTTCTTTGAATGTGCGACTTGTGAACTTGCATTAACAGCATAATAATGACTGCTGTTTTGTGGAAACTCTTTGTGTACAAGTATCCCCTTATACTGATACCTTAAGCCAGGGATCCCCAACCTTTTATACCTGTGAGCCACATTTTAATTGAAAAAGTGATGGGGAGCAACACAAGCATGGAAAAAGGTTCCTGGGGTAGAAATATGTGCTTTAATCGGCTACTTAATAGCCCCTGTGTGGACTGGCAGCTTGCAGAAGGCTCTGTTTGACATTATCCTTGGTTTTTATACAACCAAAACTTGCCTCCATACCAGAAATTCAAAAATAAGCACCTGCTTTGAGGCCAGTGGGAGCAACATCCAAGCGGTTGGGGAGCAACATCCAAGGGGTTGGGGAGCAACATGTGGCTCACGAACCACTGGTTGGGGACCACTGCCTTAAGCCACTAACCTCTTTGTTAAATTAGAAACTTGTGTAGACTGCTCCATTGCATAAAATTACTGTTCAAGCCCAGTGGAATTAATGTTAGGGTTCAATCAAATAGCATTTTTACAGATATAAGTTTGTAGCACCTGCACAACACATTATTCACATTTACTTCATTTGTATTGTACACTTATAAATACTGTAATAATAATTAGTGTAGATTTCTGTGTGAACACACATATATATATATATCTTCTCCATTTTAAAAACCATTGCAGGTACTGTCCTCTCAAATGTATGGTTATATGAGGTTATATCAATATCATTAAATAATGTCAATTTCAATTAAGATGAAATGTTGATGTAACACCACTAAATGACTAGGATCCATTTACAGAAAATGATATAAATATGTGGGTGGCAGGTTTAAGGGAAAAAAAGCCTACTTTCCTGTCACTTTACCAAATGTCACTATGCTAAAGAGATTCTGCAGTTTAGAAAATCACTTCTCAGATAGAAGTAACTGCTGCTTCCGACTGATAGTATTATACATCAAGAAATTAATTTTGCACAGTGTACAATTTATATGCCTGATGACCACCTTGTTTAAAAAGTGCTTACCTCCTGAATATATGGATTTTCCTGAGTCTGGGTTACTTTTATTTTCGGTTTTATACAGCAGTCAGATGTGAAATTTGCTGTTTTATTCTTACCTTCTTAGTAAAAATCCTTTTATCACACAATGGGTAATTTATATCCATTACCAACCCTTTCAATCCTATTCAGCGGGCCTGTCAGTGCCTTTGGCACAGTAATGATTAATGTGATCTAATAATAGTCTGCCATTATATTACCTTAGTAAAACATGTACCAACATCCTATTCAGATCTACCAAATTCATAGCTTCCTATAAGATTTTTGTTGAAAGACAGGATTACTATTTTTGCAGGGTTCTTTCTTTCCCGTCTTAACAAATGTGATGAAATTTACATTACTGCCACGACTTATGGGCCAAACCTGAATGTGTGTGTGTGTTTATATATATATATATATATATATATATATATATATATATATATATATATATATATATATATATATATATATATACATAGATAGATATAAGAATTTCTCTATAGAGCTATGAGCTGTGGAGACAGACCCAAATATGTGAAATATTCAAGGAATCTCTAGCCATTTGAATAGAAGGGCTCAGTGTTTGCACTTTTAAGATTGCACAGTAATATGTTAAACCTTTTGCATTAGTACATTTTGTAACATAGAGGATGTAATGCTGTCAACTTCAAAAGGGGCACATAATGCTATGTGAGCTGTTTTAGGCAAAATGTACATACACAATACAGGTATAGCAAATGTTCACTCATCTATACATAAAGGGATTTATATAGGAGCTAATGTACTGAAGAAGTGAAAAGTGTTAAAAAGGGGCAACTTTACCTACAATTCAACATTCTTTCTCTAAATTCCAGTGTAACTGTGCTTCCTACCATAGCCCAACTTTTTGTGAAAAATATTTGCAGTGGTTCAATAACTACATATATATTGGTTCAAGAAGGACATAAAAGAAAAGGGTTAGCACCTGGGTGGAACATGGGCATATATTTACTCTTAAGTAGCAAGTGCCTATAGGTGCAGTGTGCAAAGGATACTTAGGTAAAGGGCTAACTTGTGGTAGCCTAAGGCTGAGTCTACTGATCATAAACTATTGTTTCAGTTTAGTTATTCTTTTTTTTTTTTTTGCTTGTGCTCACCACCTTTTATAAATATGCATAGACATAGATATTTTTATTTTTGTCGAATCTACAAATATGAGTTGCACTCATGAGACATGCTTACAGATATTTACTCTATCCAGATGGGGATGTTTTAAAAATGAAATTGTGAAAAAAGTGAAGAAAGGTACATTAACCACCGACTCAAAGAATTGATCCCAGATATCTAACTAGAAAAAACATTTAGGCCCAACTTAAATACCAATTCTATCACACACCTTTTTAAGTACCACATATTAATAGGAGCCACTGAAGAAGAACACAATGGCAAATAAGTGGTTAATGAATTTTGGCTGTCCATGCTGATACTGGGTATCATTTAGAGACCTGAGAATGGCAATATCTATTCTAAATTCTCAGTAGACATCAATGCAAAGCCCTTGCCAAATATAGGATGGGATTTATTGATGTCAAATGAGTATTTATGATCTCCTTGGGAGCTTGCCATGCTACTCTGGGGGATAGCCTCTAAACATTGATAGATGCTTGCGATCGTTAATGGACATTTAAATGAATGTCAGTTGGATTGCTAATGACTGTCATAGTTTTGTGAATAAACCCCTCTATGTCAAACTGACACCATTGCCATCAGAATGAAATATAAGTGCTTTGTAAATTGGTGACTGGAGACAGATAGGGGCATTTTTTTCTTAGCATAAAAATGTGCTCTTTTTCTTAAAATGTTATAGCACCCTTGGGTGTCACAGGAGAAAGACAGGTGGTCAGGAAGGAGCTTTTTTGTAATGCTGGCCAGCAACTGGCTTCTTCTCTGTTCAGGCCACAGCAGAAATCTCTGTCATCTGTGACATGTGCCCAGCCAAGGGATTGTCTGCAGGGGTCTAACTTGGCTAAGAGCACAACCTGGACACTGATGTGTAATCTAGTTTTTTCCATAACCAGTCTACAGGGACAACTTAACTAATGTAGATGTATATATGTCAATATGTAGTATATTTAGTAAGTTATTAATGATTCCACATAATAACATATTATTGTTCACGTGTTAAAACATGGCTGCCCTTGAACCCTGTTAATAATGACTTAGCCTGAAAGAACTAAAAGGTTTACTATATATGTTTGATGGTTTTATTTTTTTGGTCTTAAGATGTTTACTTTAAACATCAGGCCTAAAGAGCCATCACACAGTGGAATTTTAATATATATGCATCCTGGTTTCAGTAGAGGTAACGCCAATAACGATTTTGTCATTTTAACTGACCTGTCTGCCCTTCATTGATAATACCTGCCCTTTTAAAGCCATTGAGCCCTACTGTGCAATTATTCATGAGAAATAAATTCTACACAAATTCCTCGTCAGGCAATTTCCCCACAAAGAAAAACATTTCACCAACCCTTAACATTTGCAGAAATAATCTTTTGTAGTCCACACAAGACTAATTTAATGAAAGCTTAATACTCCAAGGCTTCCACTGACACGTCAGCAATATTTAAGAGTTGGCAAAAACTGAGAAACAAAAGCATATTTACTGGGTGGTGTATGGTCTGCAATTGTGGTTAAGAGAATCACTAAATATCTAGGCAATGCTACAGAGTTTAAAAACAAATGACAAACTATTATGAAAAATGTAAAACTGAACATCTGCTTCAAGTCAAGACCACGTACTGTTATTATTATTTTCTTAAAGGAACATTACAAGCAAATGAAAATAAAAGGTTGTTCACTTACCTTTGGTTATAGATTCAAGAACTCCCATTTCTGTCACCAAGTGACATTATTAGTTTTACAGTGCTTTCACTGAGAAATCTTTGAGGCATGATCCGATACTAAGCAGAACGTTATTGTGATTTGAATTTGTCCCAAAGGAGTCCCTGTCACAAATGTATACTAAAACCTAGAGCATTGGTGTCACTGGATGAAAAGAAGTTTGTTGATAAGGGTAAGTAAATATTCTGTGTAGAACAAATGCATGTGTTTTTGAGATAGCGTCTCTTGGATAATCTGCTGCCATTTTAGCATGTTCACATCATTTCCAATAGCTATAAAGAATCTATCATTTTATATGTGCTCATTTACTGACCCATGGTGACATCTCATCCTACAGATAGCTGCAACATGACTAACAAAATGGCTTCCTTCAAGTCACCCTCGATGGATAATAAAACCTAATAAAAATCCATAAATATGGAAAGAGAGGCCATTCTATTTTTCATTGCTGTGTTGCTGTTGTCTTAAACTGCACGCTGATTATAGCTTTCAGAAAGTAGTAGCTCTCCTTCAAATGACATATATAGGTCATACATCCTGATAAGAATGCGACAGAAATGTAAATATTATCTCTTCTAGTTATGAACTCAGAAATATACATATTAACAATGCCATTGTAAAAATTGTTAGGGAAGGGGACATAATAAAATGAAACTTCATCTTCTTTGTTAGTCCATATGTAATTGAAATCCATTTCTGCTTATGCCTGATGATCTTTTCTTTGCTAATTTCTGGTAAGAAATCTTCTTAGGCAAGGCAAGAATTTATTTTTTTCTTATAATTCATTCTTGAGGGTGAAAACATATTAGACACTAGAATATGTTTTGATCTCTTAGGTAATGTTAGAACATGATTCTGAATTCAGCAATCAACATAATTAATTATCTGTTTTGCATTCACTTAAAAACGTCTTCTAAAATCAACAACAAATAAATTCTCTCTTCCATTCAACACTAAAAATCTCCATTTGTCATCCCAAGTTTGATACTGTTACATTTAAAGTCTCTAACGTGCCATATGGTTATACATAATATATTATTATGTATTATTATACAATTATTATTATTATTATACAATATTATAGAGAATTCCACCTCCTTATTTTTTCTGAAGACACTGCAGTACCTAGCATAATCAGTGGCGTAACTTTAGAGGAAGCACATCCCATGGTCGCGGGGGGGGGGGGGCAGTTGCGTTTTGGGGATGGACTGCAGGGTCAGCTTTGTCTATAGTCACTTTTTTTCTGAGAAAATGTGTGCGGCCACTGCCTTTCTGAGCGGGCCTGGCAGCACATTGATACACCCCTGCCTCCAGTGGCTTATTTAGCTAAGTTATCATGCTTTTCCTGTATGATACATAAAATTTGCCTCACTTCATTGTGGCAGTAATTAATACAAGTAGGATATTTATGCTACAGTTCTGACCCTCATTGAGGTTTTGTGTCAATGCTGCTATCTTCAATAACTGCTCTTCAGGTTTTATGCATCCAAAGAGTGTAGAGCTGTTAGGTACTTAAGTATGTTCAGATTATCATGTTATGTTTCTTACCAGATGTGAAGGCTTCTAAAATCTGTGTTTTGGTTTGGGTGATTTTAGTAAGTTGAAATGTATGCTCTAGACCACCTTTTTCTAAATATGTATTCCAGCATGGCTCTTTATTGATTATTAATTATGTGTTTTTTAGGATAGCTCACATTAAAATTGTCGTTGCAATTAGGCAATAGGGAAAAATATACCTGCTGCTTAGTCTTCAGGCTAAGGGCAGTGGCACACGATTAGATTTGTCCTACACAGTACAACTCATTACTCGCAGCAATCTAGTTACACTGCCATGAAATGAAAAGGAAAAAATGTGCCACAAGTAATGTGTTTCACTTGCACCAATCAAAGACAGGGGAAGGCATTTTCAGGAGATTTGCCTTCCATATTAGTGCAGATTTACCACAGGGGACAAATTTTGTTGTGTGCCAGTGCCCTTGTGGTTATTTTCAGAGAGCTTAATTCCACTGGATCTGTACTTGTGAGTATGAAAATGTTTTAAGTGTCCCCTTGAAGTTTGCTTCACCTCATTGTTCCCTTTCGGGTTGACCCATGGCTTGAAATACTGAAGGTCCTATCAAATAAGTGTCTCAGCTGTTGCTTGTGTGGCTGGCCCCACAGGACACATTCGGGATGCTTAATCAGAGATAAAAAAGGAATTGATTCTCCATTAACATTGAATTCATATTCCGGGGCTCTTCACAAATGAGCAACTGGCCATTACACATGACAACTCCTTTAACTAGGAATTCTAGACTTGATTTTTCTAACTATCCTTATTTAGACTGATTGGACCTTTACAAATCTCTAACCTCTAGATGGATTCATTTAGAAATGCTTTACTGTGTATCACATTCTTTCATTTTCAATTTTCATTATTTCACAAGGAAAACATTATTAGCACTGCTTAGCAAAGACAGCCCTTAATATAATTCTGTATACAAGCAGTTTGTATATTTCTAAACAGCTTCTTAACATCTGTTGGCTTTACCTTTTTTCAGCCTTATTCTTAAATGTTTGCAGTTTTACGGATGTACAGTTTGTCCCGTTTGTTTAATCTTTGGTCTTCCCTGAAAAGCTTCAGGCTCTTTAGGTCTTTGCCGTTTAGCAAGAAAATCTCAGCATGGAAAATAACACTTTTTTTATTCCCTAATTGGAAAGCGTACATTAGCATTCAAAACAGTCTATTGGTGTAATGGAATCTGTAAATAAAAAGGCAACTGCATTGTAAACTGCCAGAGCATTGAAGGGCCTATGACAGCTTCAGCTAAGTCCCACTTGTTAACCCCTTACATCACTGCCCTGCAAGCTTTTTTGATGATTGTTATCCACATATTTGTAGGGAAAGATGGATTAAGCTGCCTAGGTAGAACATATTATTATGAAACATTTGAGTAAGAAATGTTTTTGTTCCCCAAAACGTTAATCCTGTCAAAATGCCACCTGTGTCTGATTCTTTAGGCACAAATGTTCTGCATAATGATGCAGCCAGCAGTGGAAACTCTGGAGCTACCGCCACCTAGCTCCAGGGTTTCTTTTTCAATAGGAGGTTACACTTTTGATGCTACATGTAGGTAAGTTACTTTATGAAAGGCATACTCTTTGAAATTGCTTTATAACCATATCAGACAAAAAGGTCGTACTAATGTTTTTCTCTTCAATATTATACTTTAGGATACTTACACTGTTACACAGTGTTTATGTCCCACCTGCTTTGCATTTCCTTTTGATGGATTTAAAGCCTTTTATTCTTGCAAGGGGATTTTGACAATTCTGGATGGCTAAGTGGCACATGAGATTCAATGCTATTAAATGTAAGGTTATTCACATGAGATTTTGAAAGGATACAAACCTATATTCTCCTAATTGGACTAAGTTAGGGAAATCAATGATGGGGAAGTACCTAGAGCAGGGATGCCCAACCTTTTCTACCCGTGAGCCACATTCAAATGCAAAAAGTGTTGGAGAGCAACACAAGCATGGAAATATGTCCTGGGGGTGCAAATAAGAGCTAAAATTGACTATCTGGTTTCCCATATGTGGACTGGCAGCCTATAGGAGGCTCTGTTTGGCTTTACACTGGGTTTTATGCAACCAAAACTTGCCTTCAAGACAGAATTTAAAAAATGAGCACCTACTTTGAGGCCATGGGGAGCAACATCCGTGGGGTTGGGGAGCAACATGTTGCTCATGAGCCACTGGTTGGGGATCCCTGACCTAGAGTTACCAGTGGATAACCGCTGTAAGTATTGGCCAACAAGGTATTGTCTTATATTAAAAGAGGTATAAATTAGTCTTCAAGGTTTATTTTGACCCTTTACAAAGCACTAGTAAGCCCCATCTAGTTTTCATCTCCACTGCTCAAAATGGATATTTATAACAGTCCATAGAAGAGTTACTAAGCTGATAAAGCATCTGGAATTTATCATTTATGAAAAAAGGCTGGGTGAGATGGAATTGCTTACACTGGGGAATAGGAACAAAAAGTAAATTTTATAGGAATGTGAGAAATTAACATTAATTTGACAAAAATTTGAGCCTTTGTGAAAAGGGCCTCATTTTGCATGAAGACATTTTGCCACCTATCAGAGTAAGTAATAAACTGGTAATGGAAGCTCTTTTTAAACGCTTACGAAATCTTCAGAAGCCTGTTAAAAATTATAAGGATCAAAAATATCTTAAACTTACTTGTTGAATAGTTGTAATTTGCACTTTCTCTAATGAGGCATACTACAGGCATACTAATTTATGTGTTTGCCTAATATTAATAACTTTATAAATAAAAATATATACAAGGTACAAGAGACAGTGGGTGACCTTAGATTATTATCCAATATTATCATGAAAAAAGTGATTTAATTTTTTTTTTTAAACCTTATTTGGAACTCTTTTTTAATTACAGTATTAAATGAACTGATACAATGTAGACAATTTGCGCTTTAACTATAAACAAATTTTCAGTACAAAACTTGTAGCTTGTCTAGAAAGAGGGATTTGTATTTTATCCCTTAAAGGCCTCTGCTGATATGCATTTGAATGAAATGTGAATATATGTGAAGCCACTACAATTACAGGCTAGTATTTATCATGATACTATTATCAGCATTGCCTTGAGTCGCGGATGGTGCTTTTAGCAGGTCAGAAGTTAGGTATATTTGGCAGGGATCAGTATGGATGCCAAGAGAGCAGTTGTGAGAACAATTTGCTTTAGTCAGTCTCCTCTCGTAGGTATTTCAGACATGACTTTTATTAACTATGGGAAGACACTCTTGAAATGTTTTCATTTCTGTATGCTGGGAAATGGGAACAGGATGATGCTTTAAACAAGTAACAGTTTCTCAGTTTTCCAAAGTAGGTACTAGCTTACATTTTCTACCTATTTCCTGCCATTCTATATAATGTTCCTGTAAATGGTATTTTCCAAAATATTTTATTGCAAATGAGACCTAAATGTGTTTGATTTTTATAAACTAATATTAGTGAAAGATTTGTGCAAAAAAAATATTTAAGTTATTGAATACTATGCAGTGATAAATAATGTTAATGTTGATGGAATTCCAGCTGTTTGTATTTTTATTTACAGTATTACCATATGAGTATGGTCTTGAACTAGGTTTCAATATGTATTTAGATCAAAGATAGGCAACCTCCAATATGCTAGTCCTTGCAGGGCTTCATCTCTTAGTAACCCACCATTTGCAGTAACTGTGTTTGCCTATCCATAGCCAAGATGCTAATTTAAGAAAATAATGAATTTGGATGTATGCTTTTGCATCTTACATACTGTAATTATATGAATATAGACTCCAAAGGTTGCTGCACTTAAATGCAATTATAATAAAAATGGTATTTTACTTAATAGTGTTATCATCCCAGGACTAATTAGAACAAGTTAGGATGCATCATATACAATATACAATTTTATATTACTGAAGGAGCTGCATCCAAATAGTGTTTTCATGATGAAAAAAAAATGTAATTCTAATGTCAGGGTTATGGCTCTTATTAGGGATCCAGGGACTGGTCTGATTGCCATCTTGGAATCAGGAAGGAATTCCCCCCCCCCCCTCTGTGGCAAATTAGAGAGGCTTCAGATGTTTTTTTTGCCTTCCTCTGGATCAACTAGCAGTTAGGCAGGTTATATATAGGCATTATGGTTGAACTTGATGGATGTATGTCTTTTTTCAACCTAACTTACTATGTTACTATGTATGTAACTATGTTACTATGTATGTCATATGCAAATCTCATTGCTATTGAAAGCTGTGTCTGTTTATCCCTTCTTATTTTCTGCACTGCTTCTCCTGCTCCAGTGAAAACTACAGTTCCCAGAATTCCTTTTATGTGGTAGGTCAACAGACCTGTGAAGTTGAACACAAGGCAATATGAGTGCGGAATTTTGCTTTACTGTTTAAGCTGTCAGGACAAGCAATTTAGAGAATAGAAATAGCCAATGAATACAGCTTTCAAAAGCAATAACATTTGCAAATAATTTGACAATTCTAATATTGGAATGTTGCTTAAAATTACACTAAGGGGCACATTTACTAATCCACGAATCCGAATGGGAAAAATTCGGATTTGAAATGAACATTTTGCGACTTTTTCGTATTTTTGCGTTTTTTTTCATTGCCGTTACGACTTTTCCGTAAATTGTCGCAACTTTTTCGTAGCCTTTGCGACTTGCGCGAATTGTCACGACTTTTTCATAGCCGTTACGATTTGCTCGTATATTGTCGCGACTTTTTTCGGATTGAGCGCTAGTAAACGGCGGGCAAACCTTTCAGACTTTGCATGATTTTGGAAGCCTCCCATAGGACTCAATGGCACTCTGCAGCTCCAACCTGGCCCAAGGAAAGTCTCCCATAGGGCTCAATGGCACTCTGCAGCTCCAACCTGGCCCAAGGAAAGTCTCCCATAGGGCTCAATGGCACTCTGCAGCTCCAACCCGGCCCAAGGAAAGTCTCCCATAGGGCTCAATGGCACTCTGCAGCTCCAACCCGGCCCAAGGAAAGTCTCCCATAGGGCTCAATGGCACTCTGCAGCTCCAACCTGGCCCAAGGAAAGTCACGATACTGAAGCTTGAATCAATCCGAATCTTTCGTACTCGGCGCGGCGGCTTCAAAAAAGTCGTGACAATTCGCAAAAGTCGTAACGCTACGAAAAAGTCGCAACAATTTACGAAAAAGTCGCAAAATACCGATCATTATGAAAAAAACGCATTCGGACGCTTTTCGGATGTTCGTGGATTAGTAAATCTGCCCCTAAGTTTTAGTATCAAGTAACATATCAGTCGTTTGCACATGTAAAAATATTTCTTTATTTTTTTTAAACAAGTAGAATAACAACTAGTTATTATTACATGTTTGATATCAGCTCTGTTGTTAGCAGCCATCTTTTCTATTTTGTCTAAACAATGCCCCACCTGGTGTTTAGGGGAATTCACATTTATGACCTGCCTCCAAAAGCCCTGCTAAACTATGTGATGTGTATTTCCAAATAAAAATGGAATGCATTCTAGAAACAATACAGTATTTTCAGGCAAAGCTAATGTAAGGTGTAAATATATTTTGTGTATTTACATTTTCTATTTCCTGGTGTTCCCTGGCATTATAGGGCCTTTAAATATAGTTATAATAAATGGGCTTTTTTTTAATTCTAATACCCTTTTTCCCGTAGTCAAAATATGCTATGTATATATGACATACAGAATAACCATTGATCACTTCAGTGTATCTCACCTTGTCTTCGCTTATGACATTTACAAAATGAAAAAGGAAACACAGTTTAAGTTGCTGATCCTAATTCACATCTAAATGATGGAATGGGCATTACATATATTTTATGACCAAAAGTATATAATACATAACTGATTAAAAGTAAAGTTAAGGATTTATGTGCACTTAAGACTACAGAGAGATTTACATTTATAGCTCAGATTCAATGTATTTGGACACATTTCAGATATACTTCATAAGAAAGCAGAGATATGATGTTCATTAAATAGGGCCAATCACCCAAAAATTAAAAAAAGTCTTCAAGTTAAAAAAAATTGACTTGCATAATTGCATCCTGACACCTTTAAGTTACTTATACTAGTAACATAGCTTATGTAAGCTTTAGCTATGATGGGTCATGCCTCTGAGGTTATTGCTACTAATCTTTTTATTCTAGTAACTTTTTTCTTTTTCCAATAACATGAACACCATGATTTTAACTACCAACCCTATCCCTGGTATTCAAGCTATAAAAGGGTTCAAAATGGAGTTAAAAATAAACTAAACATTTTAACTTTCAACATTATCCTTATGGTTTATAACACAGGGCTTTTTTTACAAACTGATTTGTATGTTTTAACCAACCCTACTGTTATACAAAATGATGACAAGAAATATTTATGGAAATGTGGTGGCTTTTACAGAGCATGTCTCAGTTATAGTAGTTTAGAAACCAACAAAGAAAAATGGAAGCTTTTTGGATCTCCCATGCCTCCCAACTGTTCCTATTTTCGCGGGACAGTCCCTTTTTTGACAGCTCAACTCGCAGTCCCGGATTCTTACTAAAAAGTCCCTCATTTCCCTTTGATCTCCTGCACTAAACCCAAAAAAGATACAAATGTAACTAAAAAGTAGGCTTTTGGCAGAGAGCCCAGAAACTTAACAAGCCACACCTGCACTGAGGTACAATTGTAACTAATATGCTAAACAGGTCTCTTGGGAGAACTGAGACTTTCAGCTTAAAGGGCAATTTCACCTGCATTAGCAAAACTGTAATAACATAAAATGACCCCAGAACCATCAGATATGTGCTCAAACGTTAAATAACCTGCCAAATTTTGCTGCAGTATGCGCATCATTTCTTTTTGTCCCTCTTTCCATTTTCAAAATGTTGGGAGGTATGATTTCCTAATAAATAATTCTGAATTTGTTCAAGTGAGCATTTTGTAAATAGTAACCAGAATATAATCTCTTTTAATGTTATGTTGCAGGGACAGCTGCATAAAAGATTTTCAAAGAACCTAATGTTAGATGTGCAAAAATTATCATTAGCGGATATCTATAGCATTTTAGTAATTATGGCATAGCTGGTAATTTTCCCAACAGTGCTGGCAGTTTTTAACCTGAAAATGGTCTGGTATATTGTCTGGCTAGTAAGGGCACTGGTGGATTGAGATGCTTCAGTTGATGCACATAATGCTCCCCTGTGCCATAGCCCTAACTTGGACAATCTTTTTATAGGGTTAAAGACCCTATGAAATACAAAACAATTATAGATGTCTGTATATTTACAAAGGAACAAAGTAAAACCTTAATTGTTTAATAGAATGATTAGAATTGGGCTTTGTAATAAAAAGTGTGCATTAAAGGTTTTCAAGTTAGTTGGGTTGTCTACAAGGAAGTCAATCAAGCATGCAAAAAAATAAAAACAATCAGGCAATCAAAAATTGAAACTCAAAAATTGCATTTCTGAGAATATTTTTTAAATGTATAATTTGTAAATAAAAATGGTGTAATAGGGTATGGGACCATTGGTATCTAAGATATTTCATTGAAATATAAAGCAGGCTGAGGCTCTAAACTGCTTCTTTTTTATTTGCACCAAATAGTACGTAGTTAAAGGGGACCTGTCACCCTAAGAAATAATTCAAAATTCTTTTCTATTGTGTTTGTTAAGCAAAATAACCTTCACTTACACTATATATGTAATATAAATCTTGTTTCCTTCAGTCCTGGAATTACACAATCATAGCAAATAGGCAGGTGCCATTTTGTGGACACGGTTATTAAGGCAAGCTTTGTATCACCCCAAAATCTTGTGAATGTGCCAGAATGGGGGCCTGATGCCCAGGCCCATGCACTGGCTACACAATTAGATGGTCAGGAGGGAGGGGGAAAGTAAGAGCTGAATTGGAAGTTAAAGTACTTGTCTGCCCCACCTCTATGCCTAAGGCATAGAGGCAGGGCAGGCAATATATGATTGACAGCTGGCATTTTTAAATGCCTTTATAATGGGTTTGGATGTGTTAATATAGAAATGAATTTGGGTTTCTTGTTAAACTTGAAAAGTATTTTTATTATACAGCTTTTTATGTCTGGGTGACAGGTCCACTTCAAAGAGTTGTTCAACTTTAAATTAACATTTTGTATCACTTTAGCAACCAGCAACTACGCAGTGGCTTGAATGAGAGACTGGAATATATATAGGAGAGCAATGAATAGAATGATAATGAAAATAAAACAACAATAATAACATTGTAAGCTCACAGAGCAATAAGATTTTTTTGGCTGCTGGGGTCAGTGACCCTTATTTGAAAGCTGGAAAGATGTAGAAGAGGAAGGTAAATAATCACCAATAATAACCACATCTTTAACCCTTTTACTGCCAGCCATTTTGGTCAAAGCGGAACTTGTATTGCCAGACAGTTTTTGAACATTTTGCACTGTTTCACTTTAGGGGCCTTTCCTCGGGGGGACTTTTAGTTTACCAAGGAAAACAATATATCGTTTTTTTCAGAACAACCTAAGCTTTCAAAATATGGTAGAATTTTTGTGTAATTCCAATTCTGTAACAAGATATAGGCTTCTAAATGTCTAAAAATGCAAAAAAAATCAAATTTTCCATAATATAATCACACATACTAGAAACAAAAATTATTTTATGCACGAATATACAACTGATTTGGAAAGTCCCATGTCTCCTGAACGTGCCAATACCAAATATATATAGTTTTATGGAGATTTCTCACTTGTATAGGTCAAAAACTCCCAGCAGTACACTACCAAATTCCCAAAGCACTGCTCCAAAAAAACTGCATACTTTGGATTTCAAGGCCAAAATTCCACTAACAGAAGGTTTATCCCAGAAAATTGTACATTTTTGGAAAGAACAGATTCTGGGGAATACAGAATAGGCACAACTGTCTGTCTACTCCAAACTATCAAGTCGCAATGCTTTCCTAAAGTTATTGGTTTTTATCAAAATTTGTGATTTTTTTTAAAAATCGCTTCAAAGCTTCTAGTCTATAGTATCTTATCTCCTACAGGTCATAAAGTAACCAAATAAAACACCCTAAATATGAATGCCTGGGGTCCACTGAACAGTTTGATGCCCAATATGTATAGGTTTACCTAAGTATGTGGCATGTAGGGGCCCCAATGTGAACATACCCCATATGAACTGTCATTTCTGTCATTTCAGCTTCTGCAAAATCAACACATTTACATCATTATATGTGGGATGAAGCTAGTAAAAAGTACGCTCACCCCAGAAAGTCATATATTTTTGGAAAGTACACATTCCCCCGAATCTAAAATGGGTACCCATGTCTTTCTACTCCAAAGTACCAAGCCGCACAGCTTTTCTAAAGTTAGCAATTTTGATGACATTTCCAAAAATCCCCTCAAAGCTTCCACTTTGAAGCATCTTATCTCCCACATAGCATTAGGTACCAAGATAAAACACCCTGAATTTGAACGCCAGGGGTCCACTGAACAGTTTGATGCCCAATATGTATAGGTTTACCTAAGTATGTGGCATGTAGGGGCCCCAATGTGAACATACCCCCATATGAACTGTCATTTCTGTCATTTCAGCTCCTGCAAAATCAACACATTTACATTATTATATGTGGGATAAAGCTACAAAAAAGTACGCTCACCCCAGAAAGTCATATATTTTTGGAAAGTACACATTCCCCCGAATCTAAAATGGGTACCCATGTCTTTCTACTCCAAAGTACCAAGCCGCACAGCTTTTCTAAAGTTAGCAATTTTGATGACATTTCCAAAAATCCCCTCAAAGCTTCCAATTTGAAGCATCTTATCTCCCACATAGCATTAGGTACCAAGATAAAACACCCTGAATTTGAACACCAGGGGTCCACTGAACAGTTTGATGCCCAATATGTATAGGTTTACCCAAGTATGTGGCATGTAGGGGCCCGAATGTGAACATACCCCCATATATACTGTCATTTCAGCTTCTGCAAAATCAACACATTTACATCATTATATGTGGGATAAAGCTAGTAAAAAGTATGCTCACCCCAGAAAGTCATATATTTTTGGAAAGTACACATTCCCCCGAATCTAAAATGGGTACCTATGTCTTTCTACTCCAAAGTACCAAGCCGCACAGCTTTTCTAAAGTTAGCAATTTTGATGACATTTCCAAAAATCCCCTCAAAGCTTCCACTTTGAAGCATCTTATCTCCCACATAGCATTAGGTACCAAGATAAAACACCCTGAATTTGAACGCCAGGGGTCCACTAAACAGTTTGATGCCCAATATGTATAGGTTTACCTAAGTATGTGGCATGTAGGGGCCCCAATGTGAACATACCCCCATATGAACTGTCATTTCTGTCATTTCAGCTCCTGCAAAATCAACACATTTACATTATTATATGTGGGATAAAGCTACAAAAAAGTACGCTCACCCCAGAAAGTCATATATTTTTGGAAAGTACACATTCCCCCGAATCTAAAATGGGTACCCATGTCTTTCTACTCCAAAGTACCAAGCCGCACAGCTTTTCTAAAGTTAGCAATTTTGATGACATTTCCAAAAATCCCCTCAAAGCTTCCACTTTGAAGCATCTTATCTCCCACATAGCATTAGGTACCAAGATAAAACACCCTGAATTTGAACACCAGGGGTCCACTGAACAGTTTGATGCCCAATATGTATAGGTTTACCCAAGTATGTGGCATGTAGGGGCCCGAATGTGAACATACCCCCATATATACTGTCATTTCTGTCATTTCAGCTCCTGCAAAATCAACACATTTACATCATTATATGTGAGATAAAGCTACAAAAAAGTACGCTCACCCCAGAAAGCCATATATTTTTGGAAAGTACACATTCCCCCGAATCTAAAATGGGTACCCATGTCTTTCTACTCCAAAGTACCAAGCCGCACAGCTTTTCTAAAGTTAGCAATTTTGATGACATTTCCAAAAATCCCCTCAAAGCTTCCATTTTGAAGCATCTTATCTCCCACATAGCATTAGGTACCAAGATAAAACACCCTGAATTTGAACGCCAGGGGTCCACTGAACAGTTTGATGCCCAATATGTATAGGTTTACCTAAGTATGTGGCATGTAGGGGCCCCAATGTGAACATACCCCCATATATACTGTCATTTCTGTCATTTCAGCTCCTGCAAAATCAACACATTTACATCATTATATGTGGGATAAAGCTACAAAAAAGTACGCTCACCCCAGAAAGTCATATATTTTTGGAAAGTACACATTCCCCCGAATCTAAAATGGGTACCCATGTCTTTCTACTCCAAAGTACCAAGCCGCACAGCTTTTCTAAAGTTAGCAATTTTGATGACATTTCCAAAAATCCCCTCAAAGCTTCCACTTTGCAGCATCTTATCTCCCACATAGCATTAGGTACCAAGATAAAACACCCTGAATTTGAACACCAGGGGTCCACTGAACAGTTTGATGCCCAATATGTATAGGTTTACCCAAGTATGTGGCATGTAGGGGCCCCAATGTGAACATACCCCCATATATACTGTCATTTCTGTCATTTCAGCTCCTGCAAAATCAACACATTTACATCATTATATGTGAGATAAAGCTACAAAAAAGTACGCTCACCCCAGAAAGCCATATATTTTTGGAAAGTACACATTCCCCCGAATCTAAAATGGGTACCCATGTCTTTCTACTCCAAAGTACCAAGCCGCACAGCTTTTCTAAAGTTAGCAATTTTGATGACATTTCCAAAAATCCCCTCAAAGCTTCCATTTTGAAGCATCTTATCTCCCACATAGCATTAGGTACCAAGATAAAACACCCTGAATTTGAACGCCAGGGGTCCACTGAACAGTTTGATGCCCAATATGTATAGGTTTACCTAAGTATGTGGCATGTAGGGGCCCCAATGTGAACATACCCCCATATATACTGTCATTTCTGTCATTTCAGCTCATGCAAAATCAACACATTTACATAATTATATGTGGGATAAAGCTACAAAAAAGTACGCTCACCCCAGAAAGTCATATATTTTTGGAAAGTACACATTCCCCCGAATCTAAAATGGGTACCCATGTCTTTCTACTCCAAAGTACCAAGCCGCACAGCTTTTCTAAAGTTAGCAATTTTGATGACATTTCCAAAAATCCCCTCAAAGCTTCCACTTTGCAGCATCTTATCTCCCACATAGTGTTAGGTACCAAGATAAAACACCCTAAATTTGAACGCCAGGGGTCCACTGAACAGTTTGATGCCCAATATGTATAGGTTTACCTAAGTATGTGGCATGTAGGGGCCCCAATGGGAACATACCCCCATATGATCTATCATTTCAGCTCCTGCAAAATCAACACATTTACATCCTTTATGTGGGATAATGCTACAAAAAAAGTACATTCACCCCAGAAAGCCATATATTTTTGGAAAATACACATCCCCCCGAATCTATAATGGGTAAATATTTCTTATTGCTACAAAGTACCAAGCTGTAAAGCTTTCCTAAGTTTGCAGATTTATATGACATTTTCGAAAATCGCATAAAAATGTTGCAATTTGCCGCATTTATCTCTCACAATTTCTTGATAAAGATCAGATAAAGACAAATCACCCCAAAAAGGAACACCGGAGGTCTACTGAACAGTTTGATGCCCAATATGCATAGATATACCAAAGTCTGCGGTATGTACTGAACCCAAAATGAAAATAGCGCATAAGGATTTCTCGCCTGCCAGCTCAGCTTTTGCACACAGAGCCCCCTGTCAGTGTATTATGTGCCAAAACTTCCCCTAACCATACAGTGACCCCCACAAAACCATATATTTTTGGAAAGTACACATTCTGACAAATCCAACAAGGGTAAAGAGTCCTTTCTACACCAAAGTACCAATCTGCAGAGCTTTCCTAAAGTTATTGGTTTTTATGACATTTCAGAAAATCGCCTAAAAATGTTGCAATTTGTCGCATTTATCTCACACAATTTCTTGCGTACAAAGGCAAGTCACCCCAAATAGGAACACCAGAGGCCTACTGAACAGTTTGATGCCCAATATGCATAGATATACCAAAGTCTGCAGTATGTACTGAACCCTAAATGAAAATAGCGCATAAGGATTTCTCGCCTGCCAGCTCAGCTTTTGCACACAGAGCCCCCTGTCAGTGTATTATGTGCCAAAACTTCCCCTAACTATACAGAGACCCCCACAAAACCATATATTTTTGGAAAGTACACATTCTGACAAATCCAACAAAGGTAAAGAGTCCTTTCTACACCAAAGTACCAAGCCGCAAAGCTTTCCTAAAGTTATCGGTTTTTATGACATTTCAGAAAATCGCCTAAAAATGTTGCAATTTGCCGCATTTATCTCACACAATTTCTTGCGTACAAAGGCAAGTCACCCCAAATAGGAACACCAGAGGCCTACTGAACAGTTTGATGCCCAATATGCATAGATATACCAAAGTCTGCGGTATGTACTGAACCCTAAATGAAAATAGCGCATAAGGATTTCTCGCCTGCCAGCTCAGCTTTTGCACACAGAGCCCCCTGTCAGTGTATTATGTGCCAAAACTTCCCCTAACTATACAGATCCCCCACAAAACCATATATTTTTGGAAAGTACACATTCTGACAAATCCAACAAGGGTAAAGAGTCCTTTCTACACCAAAGTACCAATCTGCAGAGCTTTCCTAAAGTTATTGGTTTTTATGACATTTCAGAAAATTGCCTAAAAATGTTGCAATTTGTCACATTTATCTCACACAATTTCTTGCGTACAAAGGCAAATCACCCCCAATAGGAACACCAGAGGCCTACTGAACAGTTTGATGCCCAATATGCATAGATATACCAAAGTCTGCGGTATGTACTGAACCCTAAATGAAAATAGCGCATAAGGATTTCTCGCCTGCCAGCTCAGCTTTTGCACACAGAGCCCCCTGTCAGTGTATTATGTGCCAAAACTTCCCCTAACTATACAGATCCCCCACAAAACCATATATTTTTGGAAAGTACACATTCTGACAAATCCAACAAGGGTAAAGAGTCCTTTCTACACCAAAGTACCAATCTGCAGAGCTTTCCTAAAGTTATTGGTTTTTATGACATTTCAGAAAATTGCCTAAAAATGTTGCAATTTGTCGTATTTATCTCACACAATTTCTTGCGTACAAAGGCAAGTCACCCCAAATAGGAACACCAGAGGCCTACTGAACAGTTTGATGCCCAATATGCATAGATATACCAAAGTCTGCAGTATGTACTGAACCCTAAATGAAAATAGCGCATAAGGATTTCTCGCCTGCCAGCTCAGCTTTTGCACACAGAGCCCCCTGTCAGTGTATTATGTGCCAAAACTTCCCCTAACTATACAGAGACCCCCACAAAACCATATATTTTTGGAAAGTACACATTCTGACAAATCCAACAAGGGTAAAGAGTCCTTTCTACACCAAAGTACCAAGCCGCAAAGCTTTCCTAAAGTTATCGGTTTTTATGACATTTCAGAAAATCGCCTAAAAATGTTGCAATTTGCCGCATTTATCTCACACAATTTCTTGCGTACAAAGGCAAGTCACCCCAAATAGGAACACCAGAGGCCTACTGAACAGTTTGATGCCCAATATGCATAGATATACCAAAGTCTGCGGTATGTACTGAACCCTAAATGAAAATAGCGCATAAGGATTTCTCGCCTGCCAGCTCAGCTTTTGCACACAGAGCCCCGTCAGTGTATTATGTGCAGTAACCCCCCCCTAACTATACAGTGACCCCCAGAAAACCATATATTTTTGGAAAGTACACATTCTGATGAATTCAAAATAGGTAAAGTTATTTTTGTACACCAAAGTTACACCTGGCAAAGCTACGCTAAAAACAGATCAGGAACACTTATATAGGGATAAAATGTGATAAAACCACAAAAATTGTGCAAATCAGTGAAACAACAAAATAAGTTACATGACAGTGTAATTAGTGGCCAGAATATCTGATCCAATAGTTACGCTGTCAAAATAAACAGTTTTTAGGTAAAAGAAAATAAAAACAAAGTGGTAATATGAAAAAAAAAAAAAAAAAAAGCAAAACAAAAAAAAAACCAAAGTGTTTGTGTATACATGTGTGTACATGTGTAAAAGTTGTGTGATAGTGTGTAAGTGTGTATATGAGTGTAAATAAGTGTATAAAAGTGTGAAAAATGAAAAAAAAAAAAAAAAAAAAAAATGCTAAAATGTGTGCTGTAAGTGTGTGTAAATGTATGTAAGTGTGTATAAATGTATGTAAATGTGTGTATAAGTGTGTAAAAGTGTGTAAATGCAATAAAAAAAAAAGTCCTTACCTGTTCCTGAAGACCGATCGCCTCCTTCGTCATTTGGGCCGGCGCTGGGGGAGAGGGAGGAAGCAGGAAGCAGCAGATGCGATGCGATCGGTTCGCAGGACCCTGATGACAGCCCCCCTGGCACATTGCCCAGGGGGGCTGTCATTGTTAGAAGCCCTCTGCAGCGGCGGCACATGCCGCCGCTGCAGAGGGCAGCGCTTAAACGCCAACGACGTATGAGACACGTCGTTGGCGTTTAAGCCCTTTTACTGCCAGCACGTATGCCATACGTGCTTGGCAGTAAAAGAGTTAAAAGACACAATTTGGGTACAGGTGACTGGTTGATCAAGATAAGTGATCATTTGAAAATAAACAAATTTTCAGCGCTTGATGGTATTCACCCACGTTGTTAACTTGCTTATGTGGTGCTGTTATTTAAAAAGAATCAGGAACCTAGACATAGGGGCTGCCGTGGACATATATATATATATATATATATATATATATATATATATATATATATATATATATATTATTATTATTATTATTATTTTTTCTTATACACACTATTTGTAGTTTGAAAGAAAATTGCCTTAACGTTTCGAATGGCTATAATTTAAAATGCTTCTAGTTCTACCAGTGTTGTAATAGAGTACCTCAGGGGTCTGTCCTTGGTCCATTGCTTTTTTTTATAAGTAACTTTGATGTTGGCATTGTAGGTACTTTATATGTGTTTTCTGAAGGTACTAAATTGTGAAAGATGTTTCTACTTTGCAGAGAACTTAATATTGAGAGACTGGACAGCTAACTGGCAAACACGATCAGAGTTCATAAGTGCAGCATAAATAATAGTTACAGACTGTATTTTGGGCCTTCCTACTCAAGAAGGTTGGGATTATTGTGTAAAGCAAACTCTGCAATGATATGCCCGCTAGCCATCCTGTTATATGTTTACATAGAATGATAAAGAGTTTTTTTGGCAAAGGAGTTTATAGTAAGGTAACTAACGCAAGTACAATTTAAAACATCTTTATGGAGGAAAAGCCTTGCAAAAAAATATGGTTATAATTTTTATATTTATTTTTTAAATATTCTCATTAGACATAAACAAAGGGGTTATTATGCCTTTAAGATAGAAGTATGACAATAGAAACATAAAGCATAAAGGCAGTAGTAAGATTGTCTTAATGCTGAGGCCAGTGAAAAAAGCATTTTTCTTACAAATCTATTGATTATGCAGAAAATTGGATATACTGTTTTGTGTATTGCAGAACTTCCCACTGATTTCTTATGTTTCACTCTTTAATACTGAATCTTGCTACTCAACATTCCTATCACTGGAACTAAAATGATGTGCATTGTGCTGAAATCAGCCTTTTTTCATTATGTTCAGCAGACAATGTGGATGTCCATCTGTTGGTTGTCATTATTAGTATGTGTATCTCTATTTGTTGAGTGATAAAATATTTGGAAATCTACACATATCTTCACAATACAGAAATGCCTTTGTTCCTCGTTGCTTTAATCTTAACTTATCAGTACAGTATGTGAGCTGTTTTGCTGTGAGAGGTGATCAGCATATATCTGAATCGTCTTCCTTGGCTCACTACAGTCAGGTAAAAAAAAAGTTTGGAAAAATCTAACAGCAAAGGTAAGAATGTTTTGCTTTGTGCTAAATCTGGCAAGAAGACAGTGAATTTTTATCACTTCTCAATAAGACATGAACGGAAGAATACAGTTAAAAACTTTGTGTTTCATCTGAATGTACTTTGCCTTGCATTGTATTGACTTGTTTTCTTGACAATTATATTTGCTCATATTGTATAATTATTATTTTTCCTCATATTGTACTCATATGGATTATGCTCTGTTTCTTCAAAATGTCATATCCATATCTATCCACCATTAGTTTATGTTTACTGACAAAAACAATAGGCTGAGGACAATAAGGAAACACAGCAATATTTAGTATCTTAGTACATAATTTTAGCTGTTTTAAACAAGTCATTTTGGTGTTGATTCAGTTAGCTGTGACCTTTCAATAACATTTTTATTCAGTTTAGGCAATGTTAACACTGCATTCTTTTGCAAATGTTTAGGAATTTATGACCTAATAAGGATGAACTGAATACATTGGGTTGAGATTATTGTATGGCCCCAAGTATGTTTCCATGTTCCATGGGTCAGGGTAGTCAATATGCCATCTATTTTATCAGGTAACTACCAGATATATCAGTGTTGGCTTTAGTATTTTCTAGCCCACTTCTGGAATGATAATCTCATATCCTTAATTTAGTTATTTTAGGTTGTATTATGTTATTTTAGCTAATATGTTAGGTATATTATAAAAGTGGAAGTCCATTAATCATTTTAATTGATTCCTTCAGCTTTTTTTTTTATTTCTCTTTTTCCTATTTATTTAGTTATTCTTCTCCAATTTTCCATTCCTTTCTTTATGCCTTATTCCCATCATCCTTCATGTTTCTCCCCCTTTTCTTTGTTCAAGCATGTTGTTCAGTAGCCTAAAGTTGGTTTGAGAAAGGTCCAATTTTTTTGTTTTCAGTGTCAGTCTTATGTATCTTTAGCAACTATGCATTGGATTTTCATGAGATATAGGTTCCCTTTCCAGTAGGCACAAATATTTTTGGTAAATATAGTATAAATTGTTTGGAAAATATGAGGTTTTGAAATACATTATTCAACATTATATTTTTGAGTTCTGTGAATGCCAACTTCTTACTGATGTAACAATACCTTGAACAATAATTAGGTTAGTTCAATCTAGAATCAGTTTAGCACCTTGTAAATCAGCTCTATAGATACCCTATAGATGGAGTGCAAAATTATATGTATCTAGATTATTGTGTATGTGAACACACAAACAAAATGTGAACCAATTTTTTTGGTTATAATACATCATTTTGGCCTATGTATGACATTTGATCAGGAAAATAAAATTCAAACAAAATCAATTGTAAGGCTCGAAAATAGGTTTGTGAACCCCCCCCCCTCTCTTAAGTGCATCAAATTAAACAGATATCATTTGAATAAAATATGTGATTATGTAAAATATGCATGGATACAGTTAAAGTGGTCTTTTTGCTTGAGGGTACAGTCATTGCTTCTGTTTCATTGCTGGGGGGGAAAAAATCTTGCAAAATAACTTAAGATGTAGATCTGGTGTATAATATTACAATCACTATCATTATAATAAGCCTAATCATGATAAATGCATTGTGTGTGTTTGCTTATTTGAGTATTTCTGCCATTAATTATATATAAGAAAGTGTGAAGAAAATTTAAAGATCCAGAAGTTGATTAATTTTTCCAATATATTTTGTAGCAGCATAGTTCTTTCTCCTTCTATATTTCTGTTTGTGTACTGTAAAATACTTCCATAAAACTTGATATGTACTCTACAATTTTCCTCATGGCAAATAATAACAGCAGTTTCAACAGGGTATATAAACTTTAAATCTAATTCTCCCACTCACTGTGCTTCCTAGCTCTCTAAAGTAAGTGGCCAAAATTTAAAGATGACCAGTGAGAATACTGCTTACTCAAAATGCTACAGTCATCTCATATTTTGTAACATAAAGGCATTACTGGCAATCTGGCACAAATTGTTACCTAGTTTATCTTGATAGCATGCCTGGGGCAGGACACAAAGGGCAGCACTCTTTGCACAAGGGGATGCTTACATTCCACCTACATGGCATTACCAAATGGGCAAATCTCATTGTGATGCATAATGGAGGTGCAAAAAGTTGTGTCCAAGTGATAATCAGAAATATGAGGGTTATGGTTCCAAAACAATGACACAGATAGTTTAGGACAGGTTGGCAATGCTAATACATTGGCATTCCAATGACAGGAGATTCCTGTCATACATTTTTTGGGTACGAAGCTGGTGTTATCATCAGAAAACTCAATCACAAAACACTGTAGATAAATAAAGCTTGGTATTATGTAAAATAGCTGGATATTCTCTTCCACAACTAACAAGTGGAACTTTACTATTTAATGGTGGATGTGTCTAGGAATGCCAGAACTTTTGTCTGGGAACCTATACTTTCCTAGAATCTCTCATTGTTAATGTCCAGTACGTTGCAGCAGAACAGTTAAAACTCCACCCAAAGTATAGAGACTCATTGCACATTTATTCAGCATGTATGTAAATATGCTTTCAGATATACTGTACCAATATGACATACATGGTACAAAGTTCATTTAGCATAGTTTCACTAACACATTAGTCTCGATTACAAATACAAATGCACAGATGCCTGAATTGATGTTATGGACTACTGTTATGAATTAAATAACTCGGTTTAAAAGAACATTGCTCTTGCTCCTACTCTGTCATGGCATAAGGCTTACAGGTTAGTTCCAGATGCTGCACGGTAGTTTTCGGCGACTTAACATTGCAGTTATCTGAGTGGTGTGAAAGAAATAAATGCCCTGTCTCCTTCCATGTATAAAAATGGTTTTATTAGTATGTAGGTCACATTACAGTGCTGTTTAGTTATTGGGCATGAGCTTAGAGAACTATTTGTGGAGAATTAAATGGTTTTGCTGTCTCAGCACACTTTTTAACTGGTATTTTTCACACAGTTGTGCTAGTGAAAGAGAGCAACACTGCAGCAAAAATCAATTCATCTTTTGCTGCCATTTGTATTTTATGAGTTCTTACGGAGTTTTACAATGTGATTAATTGATATGCATTGTGTGGGAAATCATGGAAAATAGTAGCGCTCATACTAGAGTTTTTCTAAATCTGGAATTTATGTGCAGCAAATATACTTGTAACTAACTGCTGAATGCACGATTATAGCAGGGGTAATTATATATTTATGTTTATAAATAAATACATATGCATATTTTATCAAGCCTTAGATTATTTCATATATCATAAAAGAATGCGGATGCAAGCCTTGCTATTGGATTTCATAACAGGATTTATAGGGATGTAATTAAGATGCAGTGAGTGAGCTGTACCACTGTGATAAAATTTCTTCTGTTGTTTTTTTGTCCAGGTTACTTATATATTTCAGACAATTTGCTGAAAATGGGGAGCTTCTATTATTCAGCTCTTCCACCCTTGCTTGTCAACAGCTGTGCTGTTGTTATACATTGTTGTACAATATAATATATATATATATATATATAGAGAGAGAGAGAGATATAGATGACTATATATATGATCAAAACTTATTAATGCAAGAGCCATAAAAGATATTAGACTCTGTACAGACATGGGGTAACAAACTGCCAAGTTTAAATGAACTCTTTATATAACACATTAAAACAAAAAGTGGATAAACCAACCAAGGTCTCCAAGACTTAGGGGCTGATTTACTAATCCACGAATCCGAATCCGAATGGGAAAAATTCGGATTGGAAAACAAACATTTTGTGACTTTTTCGTATTTTTTGCGACTTTTTCATAGCCATTATGACTTTCGTGAATTGTCGCAACTTTTTCATAGCCATTACAAGTTTCGTGAATTGTCGCGACTTTTTCATAGCCATTATGACTTTCGTGAATTGTCATGACTTTTTCATAGCCATTACGACTTTCGCGAATTGTCGCGACTTTTTCGTCGCGAGTGCTCGAAAAAGTCGCAAAATACCGATCATTACGAAAAAAATGCATTCGGGCGCTTTTCGGACGTTCGTGGATTAGTAAATGTGCCCCTTAGCGTTGGATATAACTTTTCATACAGGGGCATATTTCATATTAAGAGGTTTTTTCAACATCAACTAAACTGACATTTTTTAAAAGCACAAATGTTTCCTTATTAGTTAAAAAATCCAGTTGCAAAAAAGTGGACACAAAAACGAATGTAAAGCAAATACCTTGAATCGTGAACTTTTCATCACTTTAATAGCTCAAATAGCTCCCCAAAAACTATAATAATAATTTGTGAAAAATGCACTTTTTTAAGTTAAAAAAATCATGATTATTAGTGTTAAAAACCCCCCAAAAATTTAGCTTTAAAAAAAAGGCCATTGATAAATCTGCTCCATAGTTAGGATTATTTTTGACTTGCTTAGCTTTTCCTAGTAGATTTAAGTATTTATCTTCTTTAACCTGCTTGGGCGATGGTAAACAAAACTTTCTGGGACTGTATGTCAGACGATTCATCATTCATTCCTCAGTATGGAAATTTGTGGTGCTAGTGTTACATTTGCTGCTTTTCAGACTATATGGAACAGATTTTTAACTGCTACTTCTCCACTGCAGGGATCTAGTTGGAAAGTTTCTGCCCAGGGGGGTTCTAAGTAGAGACTTAGATGAGCTGGGAAATTAGTGATAACCTCATTCACAGGCAATTGGCTCAACCGACAGTCAGGTGCCTGGGACAAATGATCACATCTTGGATAATTTTCCCATGATAGTTAAATACAGGTGGAAAGTAAAAGGGGACATAGACTGTCCCTATAACTGATGCTTTTGTGCCCCCTAGGTCTCATATGGATCTCAAACATAATTACAGATACAAGATAATTTTGCAAAAACAATCATTCCTACTAACACAACAGTAGATATCTTGTTCAGAAGAATAAATATTGTGCTGTTTATATCTAGCAAATAGTAGCCTATTACTTTCCCATGAAATCAAGTAGACAGAGTAAAGTGTAATCAAAGTTGGCAGGAGTTTCTTTGGAGGATTCTGTCACATCAATTGGACTTTTGGATTTTAGACTTCAGCATTTTACCATGGTAACCTCTACCCCAAATTTTGATTCCTGATTGCCATTTTTTGGGCTTAGTGAAATAAAAATATGTGATTAGAAGGGAAAATGATTTAAGAACCACAATATTAAGATGCAATTCAACCTGGGGGCTACATTAATTACCTATTTGATCTTTACATGGAACAGTTAAAAATGAAAGTTCTGGATGTAATGGTTGAGGATGAGAATAGTGTAAGGCATGTGCATTGCTTCCTTAACTCAAACGTTAGTTTGTACAGCGAAATAGGACTACATCTCATATATTGACAATTCAAAGGATAGGAATGCCTGATAGTTTTGAAAGGTTTCCCGTTGCCTCGGTGCATAGAAAGCCTGGTTCCTGTGTAACACAGCGCTGTTTTTTCTCTCCTCTTTCTGGTATTCGGAAGTTTATTCTGACCCCAATGGTTTATTTCCAAACATTGAACTTATTTTGTTCTGATGTATCCTTAAACAGGGCTTGTTTTTCTCCCTCTCAGAAATCGAGCACAGATGGTGATTGATTTTTCAAGTGCTGACATCCCTGCTTGAGAAAACGTTCCCACCTTCTTTGTGCCGAGCCAGTCAGGCAAACTAACATGATGATGCGATCATCAGTTTCATGCAGACATGCAGAATTGACTGACAGGGAAAATTTTGCATAAACCACACGTTGCCTTTTTTTATTTCCTCTCCTAGATTTATATAGTAAATAGTGGCTCTTTTACCACAGTACAACCCAATACACTTTAACCTTGTACAGTTAAATGGCCACTGGTCTTTTTTTCATTAACAAAATATGGGGGCCTATTTATTACCCTATGCAAAATGAAATTGCTTGGAAAAACGGTGTAAAAAGCTGTGTAAAATAAATGGCGAATTTTGCCATCAGATTTTACACCATTATTTCTTGCCATTACCATTTTTTATACAGCATAATAAATAAGCCCCATAGTGTTTAACAGATTACTTCATAAGAGAATGGAATTTAGAACAGTCTGAGGGGAGTATCAATGGTAATGAGCCAATGAGCCGAGTAATGACCAACTTGCTGCTCATGAGGAGTAACTAGGTGACACACAACTTTAATTTCCATATAGCCAATGAGGAGTAACTAGGTGACACACAACTTTAATTTCCATATAGCCAATGAGTTGAATCAACACAATGTTTATACCCAGATGTGACCCCAGATTATTCCAACAGACCGTTTTGTAGGTTGTCCCTAAAATCAGCAAACCTGTGGCCAATTTTTCGGTGGCCATGCTCAGGCAATGTTAAGCAGCTGATTTAAGCCCTTTAGACCAATTCAGCAGCTTATCTGCCCATGTATGGGGCCCTCCAGTGGGCCTACCTGACTGATATTTGGCTGAAAATCGGGCAGATAGCGATCGGGCAGGTTTGATTTTTCTGTCAGGGACCACAATGGCTCATTGATGCTGTCTTGCTGTGATGGCTTTTAGTCACATCATTGTAGTCTGATCATTTGGCCATTAGGTGGGAATATTGGGAAGAAAGAACCACTCATTTGGTGACCTTGCCAAACATGTGTATCTTATCATTATAACCAGCATTAGTTTCTTATCCTTCCTTTGATGCTCTGGAGATATGTACAGTAATTAAAGGGTTGTTCCATACCTCCCACCATCTGAATATTAAAAAGCAAAGCAAACAATCCCACCATAATCACAACCAGACATATCCTAATTTGTCTGAAACAATTTTAGTGCAAATAACTTATTGTCTACCCTTTAAATTGGGCACTTTGGGAGTTGTTCTTTCTAATCTGCAGACCTGTCACACTTACTAAACTACAGTTCTCAACAGGCACCGACAGACGATGGGAAAATGGGAGATTTTATTTCAGTTCAACAGCTGTTAGGCACCAGGTTGGGCAGCTCTTTATTAATGACAGTTGTAATGAAGGTAGCGGTGCTTCTGAGCACACCCAGAAAAATAATTTTAGGGCACTTCTAAACTTTAGGATTAAAACATTTTCATACATTTATATTGAAAATGCTGCCAGTACAAGAGTGGGCTCCCGAGCAGTTATATGATCGGCTTTCTCTTTAGTTATGCCACTGGATGAAGCTTTAGAGTAAATGACTAAGAAAATATGAATTGTGTAAGCAGGCACTGTCAGTGGCTAACTGTGCTTTCTCAGAAGATTGCCTAAGTTTGCGTGACTAAATACATACAATTAAAGCCTAGCACTTTCATTCTCTGTGAACACATAGTTAGCCAGGGATCAAGTGTTCAGATAATAGACCAGAAGAATACAGGCATTTCACCAGCCCACAGTGGCCAAATTTAGTTGGTAGAAGTCATTTCTCATTTTCGCGTGCATCTCCTGCCAGATGAGTGATGCTTCCCTTTTGTAATAGCCATTGCAGTTTTTGTAACTCTATACAGGCTTTACTTTCAGAGCAACTTTAGTGGCCATTCTTCAACATACAAGCAGTAGACATTTAAAACTTCCAATTGACCAATTATTCTGCATCTCATAGATCTGTGCTGATGTATATAAAAAGCATTTGCAGTACATCTATTGATCTATCATTTGTCTATCGATCTATCATCTTTTTTAAATCAGATATATTATTATTAACTAATTAAAAAACTGTGTTTAAATGCTCCCATAGAGTGCTCTTTGCTAAGGAAAATCAAATATGTATATAGATATAAAGCATATATACATATATATACATACACTGTACATTGGGAGTACATGCAGCTTATGTAAAGTAAATAACAGGAGTTCCATTTATCCTGCACCATAATCATAAAAAAATGTTAAGGACAAAACCCTTTAATCTGGTTTGCATTTTTTCCTTTTCACAGTCACATTGGGGTGACCCATTTTCTTTTAGCTATGAAACCACAGAGGGATATTTTCACTTGTGTACATATTTTGCCTAATCCTTTGAGGTATTTTGTTAAGTCTGGTAGGATGGCTGTTTTGTAATTAACATCTCATAACAATGCGTTGATACACTGATTGGAATTCAGGAATTTAAAGACAGTGTTTAGAAGCAGAATTTGCTGGTTTTCCATACACTGAGCTAATCCGTGTTATTTTCTCCATTGGATATATAAGAGAAAATAGTTTTAATTTCTATAGCTTGCTGCTTTCTATTACAAAATATGTCTGACTAAATAACTTACTATGAATTCATAGTATTTACTGCTTTAGATGGAGTTGTCCAAGAAACAGCACACAAAATACCAAAACGCAGTCTAAGCAACTATTGGAATGTTTGAGGTAGGAAACTTGACCTTTGAAAGATCAACATAATGAAAACAATGCCTTCATTGTCCATTCACAGTCATATGAATGACAACAGATTAATCACAGCAGCTGTACTGTGTTAAAGCATATATTTACTAGAAGCCTCCCTCCTTAATCCGGATATGTTAATATTTTGGGAGATTTTTTTTTGCCAGGTAAAATAATTGTGAAACCCAAATTAGAGTTAGGACAGATTTGTCATTTCAACAATTTTATTTTCTAGTATTAACATATCTAATTAGTTTGAATAATGTCTATTTTGACAATTTGACAATATTTGACTATAGATTATGGTTGTTTAAGGTGGTTGCAATGAAAGGTAATTGTAAATTGTGAGGAAAACAATCAATCATTAGTGTATTTTAAAACAGTATGGGAAGGTTTCAGATCCTGATTAGCTCCATACACTGAAAGAAATTCATAATAAGGAGATTTGTTTAAATCACTCATGGTCATTCTTTTTAATGCAAGGTCCCATTACATTACGTCTTCTGTTATGTTCACAAATTGAATACTAATGTTCAAAAGTGTTACTTGGCAAACCAAGACACCAGAGATTAATACTTGATTCCACATAGGAGGGATTTGGTTTGGGAATATAGGAGGTCCAAAAGTAAAGGAAAATAGAAAATGAGTGCGGGAATGCAGAAACCTCCACCCCCTTACATACGCAGACAGCTTCACTGAAAACCATTCTTAGAAGTGAAAAAGGAATATGTACAACATTTTCAAAAAGAATAACAATTTGTGGGATTTCTGGAGTAGTGGACCAGCCTGCCACCAAGGGTGATATTAAAGAAGAACTAAAGCTTAACTAAAGAAGTAGGCTAGAAATGTTGTACATTATTATTTAAATTCCAGACCAAGGCAACCCCAGCCCTATAGGCTACAAACAAATCTTCTACAGGGAAGATTTGTTTCACCAAAGATGCCCCAGTAGCTCCCCATATTCTTTTCTGCTGATTCACTATACATGCTCTGTGCTGCTGTCAGTTGCTGATCTTAGGGACTGACACACAATATGCTGTATGTACTAAATATAAACATCAATATATATGGCAGATTAGTAATTTATTCAGATTCACATTACATGGCAGCTCTGAAACCAGTGCAATTAGCATCAGAATTCAATAATCAGCCCTGTAATATCAGCTTCGATTACAGGAAAACCTTATTTTCTGCTTGATAATTTGTGATAACCCCTAAGTTTAACTTTTCAATAGCTGCTCTAAGCACACTGAGGGGAGTACCTGTGACAACTGTGAAGGCCTGGATCATTTTTGCATTGAAACTTTAGGCTGGTGTCATAAGTTCAGTATATAAAATATGGCATTTTAAACCATATTCATTTTTAGTGTTTAGTTCTCCTTTAAAGAGTTTTTTCATCAATAAATTAACTTTTAGTATGTTAGAAAATGTCCTATCCAAATTTTCAAAACTTTTCTCAATTTTTGTCTTTTGTTTTTTAAATGGGGATCACCGACCCCAGCATCCAAAAAACAATTGCTACAAGGCTACAATTTCAGTGTTATTGTTACTTTTTAATACTTACATTTCTATTTAGGCCCTTTCATATTCATATTCCAGTCTCTCTATCAAAACGCTTCCTATTTTGCAAGGGTAAATTGGACCCTATCAACCTGATAGCTGCTGAAATTCCAAACGGGAGATTGCTAAAAAGATCTAATTATGCACAGGGTACACTGGGTGTTGCTTTATCTTGTGTCTTATCTACCACACTTTCTGCCCCTAAGACTCATTTTATATAGTTACTACACAAAAAAGGTACACAAAAAATAAAAATATGAACAATATAGTCAGCTGTTCAAGCTGCATCAGCCCCTTACCCAAGGGGACCATTATCCCACAAGTCTATAAACCTACAGTTAAAATAACCTTGGAATCTAAAGCTGTAAACACATGGCAAAACAGGCAGATTATTATAGACCCAGGTCTGCTCACTCAGCAAATTGCTGAATGGATGGATACAATAAAACTTGATATATGCACTGGATACACACACACACACACACATATATATTCACTGTATTTTTTATTTAGTGTTTGAGTATAATTACAGAACCGTACATGAAAAGAAAAAGGTAACACAATACAGATCCAAATAGAATAATGTATAATGAAAAGAGTCATGAGTCAGTGCTACAAAATGCATATAATATAATAATACAATGCTATAATAAAATACAAATAAATATTCAAGTATAAGTGCTAAGTAGTGATGGGCGAAAAGTTTCGCCAGGCATGGATTCGCGGCGAATTTCCGCGTTTCGCCATTGGCGGATTGTTTCGCGAAACGGATGAAAAATTCGCCGCACGTCCAAAAATTGTCGCGGCGTCAAAAAAGAATAGTCGCGGGCGACGAAACAAGAGCCGCGCGACGAAAGAAGAGCCGCGCGACGAAACAAGAGCCGCGGGCGACGAAACAAGAGCCGTGCGACAAAATAATAGCTGCGGGCGACGAAACAAGAGCCGCGGGCGACGAAACAAGAGCCGCGCGACGAAACAAGAGCCGCGGGCGACGAAACAAGAGCCGCGGGCGACGAAACAAGAGCCGCGCGACGAAACAAGAGCCGCGGGCGGCGAAACAAGAGCTCTCCCCGTGTATGGGGAGAGCAGAGCGGCCTGGCCGACCGATATCTGGCCTGAAATTGGCCAGATCTCGATCGGCCAGGTTAGAAAATCTGCCCCATTGCCGCCCACATAATCCGATCGTCTGGCCCCAGGGCCAAACGATCGGATTATTATTTTTTTTACCTAAATGGTCCCCGATATCGCCCACCCGTAGGTGGGGATATCGGGGGAAGATCCGCTCGCTTGGCGACATCGCCAAGCGAGCGGATCTGCTCGTGTATGGCCACCTTTACTCTGGGCAGTTCTAAAGTTCACTTTATCTTAAGCCAAGTAATCCAATGAACATCTCGTAAACCAAAAGCCCCAAAACAGAAATTCCCCATTATGCTCAGTCGCCATTAAATAACTAAGAATTGCCAATATAAATATAGCACACTGGCTGATATTGGATTACTGGATCCTGGATAACTTTTGAACTATGGTACCAAGTAGTGTTTTTCTTTCATTGTCCTTTGTTATGTCATTGTCTGTAGAAACCATTGAACCATTTTTTCATATATAAACCTATATAATGGGTTTAAAGAGCACTGTTTTGGTTTAGATATAGTATTATAAAGAAATATAATTATTACCAATGGCTGCCATATTCTATATAATTAAAATTGAACACTTTTAGTCTTCTAATTTGTTATTATTGGTTACTGATGTTTTTCTTAGTTTAGTGGACATCACATGTCCCATTTTGTTTCAGTGGTTTGTGTGCAGATTCATTTGTTTCTAAATGCATTGCTGCCTCATTAATTAATTGAATAAATGTTCACAACTTTGGTAGCAAGCATATGGAGAGATCTTATAATATACTTTCTGAAGACAGGTGCATATATGTCTTCCCACAGTGCTTATGCATTAACCTAAATAGATAGAAGTTTACATCTCAAAACAGAACACAATACACACAGGGGCCAATTTATTAATGGTCGTCATTTTGTATATTGAGCATTTCAACATTTTTCTTCCCGCACTGGAGGGATCTGTTGCAGTGTGGAAAAAAAATTGTCCGAATTCTTAATTGCAGATTGCAGTTTGTTTTTTTGGAAAAAAATATTTGGGGTATTTTAGCTCTTCTACTGAACACCCCAGAAAGTAGAATGGTGTTTGACTACATCATAGGCAGTACACTTTGAGGCAATATAGGTTCTGTCCATATTGTTAATATGCCATAGAATTCCTCCTCTTTATAGAAGAAAATATGCATCCTTGTTGTGGACGAGTAAAATTTGCATATAATGTAAGATATATCATAATATTATGTTTTCTTAGGTTAATTAAATTTTACTTACTAATTTGAACAACATTGGAGTCATTGCATTTTGACTTTTGAACAGCAGCAGACTGTTAGCTTATGTTAAAAACACAAATGTAGAGAAGGAATGGATATAACTATTATGCATAACATAAGGGCATGCTCTTTGAAAAGGCCCTTTAGTTAATAATTTGAAAATTAACCAGCCTGTGGATTGGTGACTGGCAAATCCGTTCACATGCTTTGTATAAACATGGTTCTGGCAAATCGCTGACTCACTAAAACCTATTCATCTCTAATCTTCCCAAGCTGAATACAAAAACTTCTCCATCTTTAGATTTAACGATTTGTAGTAGATAGCATAGCTAACTTCAATATAGACTGGTGTATTAACAAATGCACAGAAACCCTCTCATATATTTATACCCCCATTTAATTATTTAAAACATGTTTATTTACATTTCTGAACTGTATCCAAAGTTATTTTGTAAACCAGAAAATCCAGATTTTCACCACTGGAAGGGATATACTTGCAAACTGTGATACCGCAAAATCATGGGAATTAGCTATCAGACTAGCTAGAAACATATTGGCAAATTATGGGATGCAGTAATAAGTAATTAGCTTGGTAACTTTAAACTGCAATTAGTCTTTATCTGAAGTCCATGTGTGTAATGATTGCTGTTTTTAGCTCAGGACTTTACAAAGTTCTTCCAGTGGGGGATTTGTCATGTCAGGTCCACCAGTCAAGCAAGCAATTGCAGTGTATGAGCTGTGTCACATACAGAAGCCATATGGCACTCCTTATTGCTGCGTGCTACATTTAATCACAAAATGCATAAATCCTAGGTTTGTCTAAAATTCCTGCCCAATTTCTTTTTTTTTTACACTAGCAAATTTTAGCCCCAGATTTTTAATTCCATCTGTACTGTAATTAGTGGATCATTAATAAAACACAAAATAATGTTAATACTATTTTCAAATACTATTTTTAGAGCATGTTATATGTGATAAGCTTAGGCTAAGAGAATTAGCCCCTATGCTGGTATCAGCCTTCTCCTGTGCCTGCACTTGGAGTCCCACCTGGAGTCATTGCGTTGGCCCAGCAGCAGGCACACGGAGCAGGTTTTGGCACTGAAACACAGGAGTATGCATTTTAGCACCAAAATCTGCTCTGTGTGCCTGCTCTGAGGCCAACATAGGGGGCTGGTAGCAGGCACAGGGAATTGCTGATGCCAGGCCATTCTTGGCCTGTGGATAAACAGAGGCTGTGGATCCACCCCTATGCTTGAATTAGCACTCCTCCCGCAGCCACTGTGTTGGCCAAGGTGCAAGCACACAGAGCAGATTTTGGCTAAGGCTGATGCCACACCAGGCGTAGGGCTGATTTTTTCCGCTTGCCGAAAATTCAGCCCTACGCCTGCTACTTGTGCCTGCACCCGAATGAATGGGATACGCTCGGGTGCAGGCACATGTAGCCGATATACGCATGATAACGCGAGAGAATGCAAAGTCTCGCATTTTCATGCGTATATCAGCTACATGTGCCTGCACCCCAGCGTATTCCATTCATTCGGGTGCAGGCACAAGTAGCAGGCGTAGGGCTGAATTTTCGGCAAGCGTTTTTCCGCTTGCCGAAAAAATCAGCCCTACGCCTGGTGTGGCATCAGCCTAAGAAACACATGAGTATGCATTTTACTCCACAAACTGCTCTGTGTGCCTGCACCTGGGCCTAAAACAGTGACTGCAGGTGCAGGTGCTGATTAAAGCATAAGGACGAATTCTCGGCTAAGGAAGAGAATCACCATGGAAGAGAATGGCAGGAAGAGAATGGCAGGAAGAGAATGGCCATGTGTGGCATATGCCTAATCCGCAGGCTGAGAATCAGCCCCAAGTGGCATTAGCCTTAGGTATAGAGGAAGTATCTTGCTACACTTCATGCATTCTTATATGGACACTTCTGAAGAATTATCAAACTTCGAATACAATTTTTGTTTAAAATTGAATTTTGAATCTTAAATAAGATTAAAATTCTAGGTAAGATCTGGATAATGCCTGATGTAAACGAGGTGTACAGCAGACTCCCTAGTGCTGTCGAGCTCAGCTGCTAAGTGGCCTTTTTCCATTTAGTTAAGTCTGTAATGTTGCACACAAGAAAAATTGTTTCTTCATTACACATGCATTACTGTGTGCAAATTAAAGGAAATGTATACACTCCCAAAGAATAATTTTAGACTTAATTACTTTTTAATAATGTGTCCATCAAAGCTTCTGCTACATTTATAGAAGTGCTGCTTTTTTTAAAGAAGACAATGAACATGTGTTGTTGGTATGTGTATCTAACTGTATGAGTTAGACATTTTTCTAAAAGATTATGCTGAAACAAAGAAATCAAACAGAAACAAAAGAAAAGATGATTACTGTCATTCAGCCTCAAAAACATTTTTTTTCTGTTAGCAACTAGGAATAGTGAACCATTTGTGCAATAGAAAAGCAAGGTAAACTGGCATTCTGACATGTTTCCCATATTAATATTATGGTACTTTGTAACAATGCTGGAATGTGTTCCCATGTCTTCTTTATTCTGTCCTGATTTATGAGGACAGTGGACAGAGAGTCAACATACAGTTTGTGAAGGCAATGCAGGGTTGCCTATATTAGATTGGGAGGGGGCAAACACACACATATATGCATGCAAGAAGAGTTGTTGTACATTGCCATCCTTTCCTTGTTTTGCTTTTTAATAAGCACAATGGGGAACTCTGGGGAGTGGAGGAGATTTAATTATATTGTAGAATCTGTTGTCTGTACCTAAGTAAATGAACCCACAAACATGGGAGGGGCCTGAATAACAGCTTGCTTGAGAACTTTTTTTTTTAAAGAAAAAGTTAACTTTTAGTATGTTTAACCATTAACTTTCAGTAGTTATAAAGTATAATATAATTTATAATGTCAATTTCCTATCAACTCTGCAATTGGTCTTTTTTTATAGTTTTTGATTTATTTGCCTTCTTCTTCCTCTTTGCAGCTTTAAATGGGGGTCACGATCCTGGCCTCTCCTATTCATATTCCAGTCTCTCATTCAAACCAATGCTTGGTTGCTAGGGTAAACAAGATCCTAGCAACCAGAAATTCGCTGAAATATTAAACAGAGAGCTGCAGAACAAAAGCTAAATAACTGAAAAAAAATTAAAACCAATTGCAAATTCTTTCACTGTCTACATCAGTCAGTTAATAAAGGAGGACAAACCCTTTATAGGGGATGTTAATGAAGAAGATGTATTAGAGCTCATTCTTTCAAAATAACTGGCATAGGAATGGATATGTGTTTTTGTTTGTGCTGGAAGAAGTTATTTGAATGAGCTCTAAAACATCTGCTAGGAATGAAACCCCCCTAAAAGATGTATTAGACCTACCTGTCAATCAAAATCTGACACCAACTTCTGCATAAAGAGAGACTGGAGAGAGACAGATTACCAAAAGGGAGATAGGGTAGAGCAACTTGATTACTTTAGAAAGTTCCATATTTCCATGAGCTAAAGCTTATTTTATTCATTTTTGTGATAGTTACCCTTTAGCGGGTTGTTTGCCCTGGAGAGTTGAGGAGAATTTTTATCTTGAAGAGAACATTTTTTAACCTTGAAGATTTGTTGGACAATGTTAAGAGTTGCAGCCCAGCAACATTTGGAGTGGTTGATTAATCCAAGCTGTATTGAATGTAATAATAAAATTATTATTTTCAAATTGAAATCAGCTCACTTTCAGATTAGGGTCCATTGTGTACAATGAGTGCAATTTTATTCCATAAATATGTGTTAACTTGAAACACACTGTTGCTGTTTTGTCTGATGGCAAAGTGAACTTGTTCTCTCAGCTGTGCTATCAAAGACACAGCAAGAAGTGATAATGCCAAATAGGATTATTTTTTTCTAAACAGAACATGCTGTATCAGATACATTAGGGCTAGAGAATTCAAGCTTGGGTGAACCCGCAATACCAAGAATAACTTCATCCACCCATCAACTCATATGTAAAATGTTAAAGTTCTCCATTGGCCGGGTTCTGTCACTGTACTTCAGTGTGAAACCTTTTACATCACTAAGAATGTAAGTTACACTGCGGCTTGTAATTTCCACCAACGAGACCAATTACATTAAAGATCATAATCATACTTATGTGGTCACTTGTATGCTATAGAAATAGAACCTGCGACTACAAGCACACGTAAATGGGCAGAAAATATTGTCTTTCTCTCTGGCATAGATCTTTAGCTCTTATCATTTAGAACAATAACAAAAGCCATTTCTTTAAACAAGCAGTGCGAACTTTGACCGGCAGATCACTGCTATAGCATTTATTATTAATAACACCTTGTAAATGGAGACGGAGAAACTATATTATGTCCTGTGCGAACCAGCAACATTATTTCTCACTGTGTTCTTGGGCATACGGAGAGACTAAGCAGTGGTACGATGTTAAAAAGATGAAAAGCTTGCTTCCGAGACCACACTTGTACTGAATGGCAACACAAATCTATTTTAACGAAAATGCAGATTGCGTGCTAAAGAATATTTAAAGTTTTAGACGAACGATCTTGCTGAGCTGCTTCAAAAATCCCTTTAGAGTGAAAAATGCTTCCTTTAGTCATGGTTTCAGAAAAATGGAGATAGCTTTTGTATACTTTTACTTTTTATAGCCATTAATGTTGCAGTAAATCTTCTATTATAGTATACAGTCTACATCATTGCTCCTTCTTTTGCCTTTGGACAGAAAAGAAATTACTGGCTTCCATCAGCGTTATTGGCAATCCCCATATTCTGACATCTGTTCCTTTCTAAACATTTTACCAACCTTGATGAAATATATTTTAGTGAGAGAAGCTGACTTAGAGGAAAAAAAAAATCTGAATGATAAAAAATAACATTGATTAAACACCAGAAGTAATTTGCTTCTGAATCTTAGTGTTTTGAAGGCGGCTGCAATTTCTTTTAGAAAAATTAGCTATCTTCTGCAAATCTTAATCATGTTTATGCTTCAAACTAGGCTAAATATACAGCTTATCAAAAATAAAAATGCATTATATGTGTTTTAGTCAGTTCAGGACATTTTAAAACATATTAGTCATACTTGTTACGCACCATTTACTGATGTTTTTTCTCCCCTTAACTGGCAAATAAAAGTACATGCAGTTGGGTGCCATAGTAGTACAGCAGTATTGCAGTGGATTGAGAACACCGTAATGGTTACTTCTAAGCTATGTACATGTATATGTCCTACAGCAACTTCTTTATATTTGTAACTTGGCGTAACTTGTTTGCCTTCAGTAGACCCTTACCAAAATGGGCACAGTTGACCAAGACAGGTGCTAAATCACACCGCTGCAGTTACCGTGTAGCTGATTTATTGAAACTAACTGCTGTTTTCTCAGGTGGCATAAGCATTTTAGCCATTTTGCATCTATGTTAGGAAATGAACCCTAAACCCTAAGGTTCATAGAATGATGGTTTTATCTAACCACATAAGGCATTTCCAGTATTAAAATACAGGACTGATTTATAGATTGTTTACATGCCTGAATTCAGTTTAATTTGCATCCTATGGAGACATATTATTTTGTATAATTTATATATACAATTTATAATAAAGAATGCTTCATAATAAAACAAATGATGATTGTTATATTCCTCACACAACCTAACATTGAGACACCCAATACTTTTTCAAGTTAATATACAGAACAAAAATAATCTACACGAGTCTGTTTTTATTTGCCAATAACATAGGAGGCATGGGCTAATGTCCAAACCAGCAATATTTACAGTTTATACAATTTATCATTTGCAAGGTTGCATATAATCTGTAAAGGAAATCAAATTTAATATCTTCTTTGTTCAGTTAAAATGTATCAAAATATCATGATATCAGATGATATTATTGTGTCAGTGTGTCCATTTAGGGATCAATTCTGTCTCTTACCAGGAAAGGACTGCTTCAAGGCCTGAAAACTAAAACTTTTCACTGTTAATATTGTTTGGTCACTTTACTGTAGAGTAAACCTGGGTGAGGGTGAGGCTCATTTGTTTATGTGCTCATCTAAAATATCATCATCCCTAAATGAATTTGATTAGAAGGATATATGTTAATAATGCAATATATACCCTACTTAATGTTTCTCATTATTATTTATAATGCTTCAGGATATTCTGCTGCTGGGGCCCAGTGCGAACAGCCAACCAACAGCCAATGCATCACTGAATCCCTCAAACCTCACCCTCTTGTCTGATCATATCCTCTGCTCCCTGCCAACTCTCAGAAGTATAATATAGCTGAAATACATCTCTATTGGTGTTGCACTACAGCCCATCATGCTTGATGACATGCTGCAAAATTTTGTTAGTTCTAATCCAGCAACACTTCTGTGGAAGGTATATGTCCCTTTCTGTGGAAGGTATGCATCCCCAGTTTATTTGTTTATGGTTTAGTGAATATAGCAAGGTCTTCCTGCTTGTACAAAGTTGGACTAAGAGTCTGTAATGGGTTATACTGTACACCTGCCATAGAATGTAGAAGCTGTGTAGGCAAGAATAGAACTACTGCCATGCACCATAATATCTACATTTCCACATTCCATCTCTGGCAGTGAAAAGTAATTGTTGACATAGCTTTTCTGTGTCAGACAGGAAAAATGCTAAGTACTTTTGCCTTGCATACTCTTATACTTTGTGTAAAGTGCAGGGCTTTGATGATATCACTAATCAGTTTTGTTAGCAAATTCATCATAGTACAGGCATGCTATGGTTATTTGCGCAGGTATGCACAGCTTCTTAATTATAACTGACCCCAGAGATTCCCACATAGGTAATATTTATAGCTATCAACTTTTGATGGGGATCTTCCAAGTCTTTATTTTAGAAAGCACAGATGTTGTGTGAGTCTTCTATGCTGTGTTATGCCATAGAAGAGAAAGAGAACAGCATTACAGGAAATGGGAAAATTGTCATTTTTTTTTAAATAAAGTAAGCACCAACCACAATGAGCAATTAAGAATTTTGCAATCATGACTCACAATAATGATTTGGATCTGAGGGAACAAGTTAGCCAATCTCTAATCCAGTTTCCAGTTGTATCTTTTATTTCTAGAAACATTTCTCTGGAATATGACTTATTGGCATTTATCAGCAAAAATAATATATTGACTATTTAAAGTGATACTGACACCAATAGATTTGCTTTTTTTAATTGTTGCTTGAAGTTCCTAAAACTGAGTGTTTTGCCAACCTGACTGTACCTTTTCTGTCCATTAGACACACAGGGCGATTAGATGCCGTGACTTTTTAAAAGTCAGTCGCAGTGACTTTTCACAGCGACTTTTCCGTCATATTTTAAAATAGAAGTCGCTGCAACTAGACGCATGCAAATTTTCGCTACGCAGATTAGTTGCCGCGACTTTTTAAAAAGTTGTGGCGACTAATCGCCCCTTGTGTCTTTGCCCTAACAGCTACTGCAGAACAGATATGGCAGCCCCCTCATATAGGAACATAGTGGACAGATAAGTAATGTAAAATCATCAGGACATACTTTTATGGTAAAATTATAAAGCTCATACAAAGCTCATGCAAATACAATGTTATGATATATTTAAAAAAATTAAAATTTTAGGTGTCAGTATGTCTACAAATGCTATTTCTTTAAATTAAACCACAGGATTTCTCTCCAGTAATTATAGTTTGCCATACAGAGCTATCAAAGAAGGCGTTGGCTAGTTTGCACGTTCTTCTCCCAAGGGGTATACATAGACCTGCATTATGATGCAGCTATTATCAATGTGTCACTTTGTATTGGCCCATTGATGCATTCCTCTCCTGATGGGTCAGACCTGCATTATGATGCCATGTATGGATGGCACATAACAATGTAGGCAGATGCATTGTACTAGTATAAATACAAATATAAATACATCAAGTCCAAACCTCTGCTGTACAAAAAATATAACAGAACACTTGTATAGCTTGTGTGTATTAATAAAAAAGCAGGTAATTATGTAATTACTGTATCCCCATTAAATATGTTCCTGCTCAAATTCTAATAAATCCCAAGCTGAATAACCTGTGCTCCTTCAGTGTTGATCTGAATGAGGTATCACACAATTTGTTCTGTTCTTTGTAAGTTCTTTATACAAAGTACTTTTGTTAGAAAACTGCAAAGCACAGAGGGGTTAACAGTGTACAAAGGGAGTCAGTTTTATAAACGATCGACAGTATTAAGAGCTGAGCAGGGTATTAATATAAACATTCCCAATGCAACATCTCTGAGCAGTGAAATATTCACTCACTGCTCATGACTCGTAGAAGCCTGAATTATAAAGTAATGAATAGGGTGGAACTTCATGCCTCCATTCGTATTCATTTTTCATATTTCCAGTACATTTTTTTGTAGCTGATAGTTCTGGAAGCATAGTGGTTTTGTAGAAATGCAAATTGGTTTTGGGTTGCATTGGTCATAAAAAGCAGACAATAAGACTATTGTACAGTACAGTGGCAAATCCCTGGTGCTTTATAAATACACAGTAATGATATTAATTAGTTTTTAAAACCATTTGGAGATATTTTCTGCAATACATATTATTTAGGATATAGTACACTGTTAGCCTGGGACTACCCTGCTCTTAGCAGTTTTTGATCTACACCAAGACAGAAAAGCCTGCCTAACTAACTTGTTTTAATAAGGTATCCAACTTGTAAATAAGACTTACTTTAGCCTAGCTTTACTTCTTAGTCTCAATTAAAATTGTTTTTTAGACTGGTGCATAGTTAGTAAAATTTAAATGGCGCTTACAGAAGATTTTCCTAACTGTTAGCAATTTGACACATGCTATAAAGCAGTCAATGTACACGTAGGCATCCTCCCCTTTTACCCTGTACCTGTCCCTACCTTGGCTGAGCTGTGTGTCCTTCCACTGAGGTCTTTACTGATGGCTGGATTTTTCATCAGGCACTGAGTGCAGAGTGCAGAGTCAAGGGCTTAGGAAATGAGCACTAAGGGGCAAACCCTTGCGTCATCCTAGCTATGTCCTTTTTATGCTTTACAAAAAGTCAGCTTTTTTTTATCTTAGTTATAGTGATAGGACCTGCCACCCCTCACAACGTTTAAAAGATTTATGTAATGTAGGAAAATATCACAATCTGTTGCCATCATTTTCACCAATAACTACTTAAATGTTTAAAATATTGCAGCAGCAGGTATAGTGAACTGATGAGGACAAACTTGTAGTACACATCATTTGCAAATATAGCTTTTTATTATCTATTTCTGAGCCTGTTTAACAAATGAGTATTTTGGGAATTATTGATGTTGTGCTTATGTGGTAACCTGTTAAGAAGGAAGCAAAGTGTGTGTTCTTTTTTACATCAAACAGCTCCACAGAACAAGTGGGTAGCGAATTATGGGGTTATGTAGGTGTAGAGTGGCAGCAGAAGGGGCTTTCCTGGGGGGGAGACAGTGAAAGGGGTATAAAGTGTAGTTTTGGCAACCCATGATCTCACTGAAAGTCACATTATCTTATTCTGTAACTTAAAATTGCTACAAATAATAAAATGTATGCATTTATGAGTAAACTGCTACCAATTCAAACAATTGTATTTCTCTTGATGCAACCTACTAACAAGCTTATACACCAACTGTATTTTTTAGCCATTTTGGAACTCTTAATTACAAATAGTCATGAGTAACATGGCATTCATAGCTCATTTTAGAACTAACAAAGATACTCTTTGTTTCCTCTTTCCATATAAAGTATTTAACGATCATGCCATAGTTCTTATTGTGCTTGCGTGGGATCTGACATGCTTAAGATTATTATTAAGGAAATAATATGGTTTATGGCTCACTTTTTAACAAACTGCATGGACCATTTTCTAGCACAAGCAAAGCAAAGCTGGTCAGGCTTTTGGCCATTTCATTTATGTAAAACAAAAGTTAAGGTCTGTTAAGTGCAATTTTACTCATTATTTAATGTTCTTTTGCACAAAACACTTTGACATAAATGTATCCTTTTTTAGGCAAAAGTATATATATATATATATATATATATATATATAGCAAATGAAAGGCCTGTGTTAACTCCTTTCCTTGGAAGACTTTCCCCCATATGTAATAAAAGGCACAATGTTTGTCCAATAGCAACCATAGCAGGCATTTTCCCAGTAACCCATAGCAAACATTATGATTTCTGATTTCTAACAGGTGACCAGTAAATACTACCTGCTCATTGGTTGCTGTTGGTTACTGCTCCTGGGCAAACTTAGTGCCATTTTTTACATAACCCCCTTAGTGTTTTTACACTGTATGCATATGTGCTTGGTACTTGGTGTGGGAACAGCACATACATTTAATTTAAAGGAATACAGAGTACTTGTACATTCTCATTGTATGCAATATTTGTTAAAATGCATTATATTAAATTGCTATGTAATTAAAAGGCAGCATAATTGTAAGCAAATTGTTTGTAAGGATCCAGCTGGATTTCTGTCAAAAGATCCTAGCAAATTCCACTGCCATGTTTTTTCTTAAAGGCTTTAATGATTGCCTAATTGTCAAGTAATGTGGTCTCTGTGGCATCATTTGTATCTTTTATTTGTTCTCATTGGCATAATTCACTGCTACTCACCACGGTGGGAGTGTCCAGCTCTGAAGTTCTTTCCACCCACATATAAATTTACACATAATTTTGTCGATATTGTCCTCAGCCTTAGAACATATCTCCCTATCCATCTTAAAGGAAAACAGTCCGCATTTATGTCATTACTTTTCACCCCATTCCCTCTAAAATTTAGTAGATCAGTTCCCCTTTTCCAGACCTCATACCCATGTGACCTCTACCGACCAATTCAAATACAATCATCTTTCATGAGCCCACCCACAGTTAGTCACTAGTCTCAAGCACAGTCTAAATATTGTCTATTATTTCAAATGAATTTAATAAAGTAATGCATTAACCTTTCTAGTTGGAAGTAAGTGATATCTTGCTCTTCATTTATATGCATAACAGTTAAGGTGCGAATACCTAATGGACATAGACATATATACATTTTCTGTTTGCAAATTGACTGCATTTTTTATTTTACAAAGATCCATTAAGGGTTATATCATTAGATGCCTCTGCATGTTTTCTCCCTATTGTAGCATATTTATGTATGCATAGGGCTTAAGTCTCATTTATCTCATGTTAAATAAATGTGTATATTGTACTTTTGTATATATATATTGTATATATATATATATAACTTTTCCCTTCATTAAACAAAGCATTAAGTAACAACAGTAAAACACACCATTTGATTTTTCTGCCTTCTAAAAGAGGCTAAATCAAAATGGTGCCTTTCACCAAAAATCATTACAGCTGATGATAACTAACAAATACAATTTAATTTGTTAAAAAATAAACAGAAATATATTCTTAGAACCTCTGCCCTTGGCTTATACAATATGACTATGTTTATCCTTAATCTGTAATGATGGGTGGAAATATATTTACATTTTTGGCCTTTTTTTTAAGAGGACCTCTTGTTAAAGTATTTTTCAATATCATGGTTCCCCCAGTTGATTGATTTTTCTAAACTACTACAGGTACAGGTCTCCCATAGATTCCATTATAAGTTAATAATGCAAAATTTTATAACATGGTTTCCTTTTTCTCTGTAATAATAAAACAGTACCTGCACTTGATCCTAACTAAGATATAATTAATCCTTATCGGAGGCAAAACAATCCTTTGGGTTTATTTAATGTTTAAATGATTTCTTAGTAGGTAGGTGATCCTTTAAAGGGAAGACCCTTTAACTGGAAAACCCCAGGTCCCTAGCATTCTGGATAACAGGTCCCATACCTGCACTTCATTATCCAGAGTTGTGCTGTAGTGTAAATGAATACAGCTTGCATAGGATAAATTATTTGTTTCATCCATTAGTCATAATATTTTATTTATTGATTTTATTTCTAAGAAGCATATTTACTATTCGACAAAGTTTGGCAATACAGGTATGGGACCCGTTATCCAGAATGCTCGGGACCTGGGGTATTCCGGATAAGGGGTCTTTCTGTAATTCGGATCTCCTACCTTAAGTCTGCTAAAAAAATATTTAATTAATAATTAATTTTTAAAAATTTGAATTATTTGCTTGTATTTGCTTGAACTTTCTGGATAATGGGTTTCCAGATATGGGGTCTGATACCTGTATCAATGTTAGAGAACACTAGAGTGATCTCAATCCCTTTTTTCTTGTACTGATTTCTTCCTATAATGTTTATTTTTAATCCACCATCATATATTTAAAAAACAAAATAAAAAAGCTTGCTTAAAAGCTGACATTTAAATATTCCTTATTGTTATGTCACACTTAGGGGCACATTCATGAAAACACGTGTTCAAATCCCGAATGGGATAAATTCAGATTGGATACGATAATTTCTTAAGATCGCAAATATCACGAATATGCCTATGAAAAAATCGTATTAGTCACGATAATATCATAGTGGCAATCTGAAAGTCACAAAATTTTCGTATCTGAACGATCGTAAAATGCAGGAAAACCTTTCCGACTTTGATCCTTCTGTGCATGTTTTTGGAAGCCTCCCATAGGACTCAATGGCACTCTGCAGCTCCAACCTGGCCCAAGGAAAGTCACGATAACGAAGCTTGAATGAATCCGAAACTTTCGTACTCGGCGCGACAATACGATTTTGTCGCACAAATTTTGTCGCAAAGTACGAAAAAGACGCGAAAAATACACCGAACAAATATATTCTCAAGGCCCTGAGAAAGGTCCCGATGGGGACCAAAACGTTACGTTGGCTGTTCATGTGTTTTTAATACACGATTGATCTTTTTGGAATATAACTCGGTGTTGTTGGTCTTTTTTTGGATATTTAAATCATTTACCTTGCACCCGAGGTAAGAGCTGAAGCAGAGTGCCGCCCTGGGTTCGCTATATATATATATATATATATATATATATATATAGACGACTGCTGTGTAAATCAGTAGATATTGTGAACGACTGTGTTGTGTTTAGTATCTTATATTTACAGAGAAATATATGCTTCTATACTGGTATTGCTTGTATACTGTAAAGGTACTGTATCTTTACAACAGGTATATAGCACTTTATCATGTGCATGTATTTTAGGAGCAAACCTTTTATTCCAACTGCCAGTTAATTTCAGGGTTATCTGTTGACTGAAAAGTTTGGCTTTTAATATCCCCCAGGATCTCTTAATAATTCTTTTTTAATTGTGTCAGAGTATAAATGAGCCTCATTTAACCTCATAACAAATTTTCTAACTTTCGGAAGGAAATATTCAACAGAAGCAACTTTATTTCAGCTGAAACACCAGCTTTAGTTCAGTAGCACCACATTACACCTTTCACAAAGAGAATGCCATAATGAAAAGCTAAAGATCTTTCTCTGTATTTCACTTTTTTTCTTAGTATGTTAGAAAGACTTGAAAGAAGAATTTCTTCATAAAGTATTTGTTCTTTAGTTTTTTCTGTTCGTTTTTTTTGCTCTGTGACCCCAGAAATCTCTTTAGCAAGCTGTGGTTCAGTAAACTGGCACACAGCAGCCGCTCTTTGAGGGGAAAATTGTAAAACAGATGGACGCTTTACATTTTTGTTTAGTTTTTAAGTGCAGTTTTTATAACATCGTTAAAAATCATCCTGATGCATCATAGTGTTTATACTTAGAGCTTTGTAGAGAATATGTTTACAGTATGGGGAATGTATTAAGATATTTTATAGTTATGATATTTAGATAATTGGCAAGAAAAACAGATAGTTTGTTGAGATTACAGGGATATTGGTTACTATGAAGTTGCTTGTGAATCTGAATAAATATGTCCAGATCGGTGGAAAGTACAATCACAGTTAAAACAAAACAACACAAGAGGGAATATCTTTTTAGTGAAATCATTTCCTTTTCTTAATCAAAAGATGACAGCCACAGCCTTAGAACTCCCATCTGTAATGTACCATACCAAGGATCTGCACACGCCGCCTTTTTTTTTTTTAAATATGATTGATACATCTACATTGCTTTCCCACATTGATATTCTATTTAAGTTTGTGCTGCATAAATCAGAGTAGTTTACATAGAAGTCAATAAAGTTGGCTGTAAGGGAATATCACTATATGCAATTTAAGCTTCGTAGATATTGTTAAATACCAGCAGCTTATCTGAATGCATCTAGATACTTGAATGCAGAGGACTTCATTCAAAGGGGTATATTCAAGGCATTTTCTAAAAGTGCCAAAAGACTTTAGTAATCAAAAACAATACATTCCTTTGACTTTTGAAATTGTTCCACCAAACCCAAATGAAATAATCTGTGTGTGTGGGCCACAAATGTGCAGAATGCAAACATTTCATAATAAACATGCTTAAATGAATGTCCTTGGCTTGATAGGCTCAAAGATAGTACATGTTGGGTTAATTAATGCTCCCTCATGAAAATAAACTGCACTTTCAGACGCTGAACAATAAAAATCGTTACTTACATTTGGATTGGATTTGATGATGGATGAAATGCACTTACACGTGTAAACTTTTCGTTAGCGACTTAGGCTTGGGGCTGCAAATTAACACTCCTCTTTAAAAATAGTTTTCAAACAATCAAAATATTTACGTTATGTAGGTTTTTCTTTAACTATGCTTGTGTTGCTTTGCTATAATACATTCAACATGTTTTTCACCAGAACAGACATTAAATGGCAGATATTCTGCAGCATGTATTAAGGTAGAATAGTATGTATTTTCTTTAGAGCATGGTTAACTTCCTCTGTGACTCCTTGCTTGCCAATCAAAAACCAAAGCGATAAAAAAGATTGTTAGTAAGGAATTACAACTCCTTAAGTCAATGAATTCAACTTTATTACAAGTCATTGTTTATTGGTGGAGTGGAGTTTACCTCCACATTGTGATATAAACTATTTTTAAGTAGCTTTAACTTTTGCTGAGGTTTACTAACCACTGAGTAATGGAAAAGCTGACCACATAAACAAGATGGTTAGCCATCTCCATATAGCTGTTTTAAGCTGTAAAAGGTGATAAATGCAAAATATGCAACAAGCTTATTTTCTGTGTTGAGTTATTCCTCCTACTCCAGTCATTGGGATGTTGCCTGATACTGGCACTGTTTAAAATAGATTCCACTCAGTAAATAGAGGCTAATGTCACACCTACAGTATTTGTCGATGGTTACAGTGACAAGTGGGAGGGCTTTCACCTCTTGGTTTCCATTTCAAAAAGTCTCCATCTGAATGATTATAATATGAAAACACATTGGTATTTTTTTAGGCAACAACTATGTTACTTGGAGCAAATTCAGTTGTCATTGATAAGAACCAGCAGCCATTGATTGCACATGCCTTTATCATTTGTGAAACACTAAGGACACTCCTAGTATATAAGCCTATGGCATTGCCCTGCCTGCCATTATAGTAAAACCAATACAAAATGTATGTAAAACAGGACAGCATTTGTCCACTGAATATCTTGATCTCCTAGAAAGACACATGTCCATAGCGTAAAGAGTATACATAGTTATGTACAGTTAAATGTGAAGCAGAAACAGAAGCAGAAACAGTCCAATAAAAATATGTAGCTTTCTAGAATTTGTGCTGATAAAGGAAGATGCAAAGTTAAAAAAAAAAATGAGCACCAAGCATCACATTATTGTCCACAAGGGACCCCACTGCAAAGACGTACAGCAGATCTGAGTACAGTGCTGGCATTCACAAATGATGACCACTATGAAAGGGGCAGCATGTGGGTAGGGCATCACAATCTCCTTAATGTGCCATATTTATCTGCAGGGTTCCCATGCAAGGGTCACCATGATTAATATAGTAACATAGTAGCTAAGAATGAAAAAGGCACACATCCATCAAGTTCAAACTTTTTGTATAAATAAAACCTGGAAATAAATAAAATCTGGAAAACCCTTCTGTAGTCTCTCCAGTTTGCCTCAGAGGGGTAAAATTGTCTTCCTGGCTCCAAGATGGCAATCAAACCAGTCCCTGGATCAACCTGTACCAAAAAATATTTTCAGTAAGTGTATTTTCTCACTTGCTAAAAAGGCATCTAAATGTAGGGTTGCATCGAATCCACTTTTTTGGATTTCTCCAAACTCCCGAATCCTTCATAAAGGATTCGGCCAAATACCGAACAGAATTCTATTCAGCATATGTTAATTAGGCCTTGTAAGGGGTTAAATGTCGCCGCACGTGCAGGCTGTGGCTAAAATTTTCAACTTATTCCCGTGATTTTTAGGATTTGGATTCGGTTCGGCCAGGAGTGTGGATTATTGTCAGTAACTGTATTTTCTCACTTGTTAAAAAGGCATCCAAGCCTATTAAATGTAGGGTTGCACCGAATCCTTCATAAAGGATTCGGCCAAATAACGAATCAAATCAGAATTCTAATCAGCATATGCT